>NC_081410.1:460839406-461139406 GCF_030272615.1 Cryptomeria japonica | reverse complement strand
ATTTTCCACCGGGAGTGCGGACTGGAATGCAAGGATAATTCCATGCCTGGGTCGTTTTTCCACCAGGATTTTTGTGACAACTAAGTAAGGATTTTTGTCTGGATTTTTATCCAGACAAAGGTCGATTTTCCCCTGAGCATTTTTGTAAGGATTTTTTTGTTCGGATTTTTATTCAGACAGGGATCGATTTTCCACTGGGAGTATTATGAAGAGTTTTGAGTCTGGATTTTTATCCAGACTAAGGTGGAATTTCCACCAGGGAGGTATTTTTTCAAGTTAAGTGAGTTTTGAGTGTGGATTTTTGTCCAGACACCCATCGAATTTCCCTTGGGGGGTGATTTTTGCAAAATGAGTGCATTCTTGTCTAGATTTTTGTTCAAACTCACATCGAATTTCCCCTGGGAGGTTTTTTATGTGCATTTTGATGAAGTTGAGCATGGATTTTTGTCCAAGCATGGGTCGAATTTCCCCTATGGGGCAAATTTTGACACTTAAGTGATTTTAAAAGGGATTTTTCAATTCCAACTGATATCGATTTTCCCTTGGAGGCTTTCTTTTGGATTTAAATTTGCAATATTTTAATAAATAAGCCCCATTTTGATTGCTTTTAAATAATTATTAAATGATTATTTAAAATTTAAAAGCAAATTTAATAACTTGTTATAATTATTAAATGTTTGAACCTTCTAGAAGCAAGTTAGGGTTTCACCAAGCAAGTATTTATACAAGTGTTTTTTATCCCACATTGCTTGTGTGGTGAAAGTTGGAGGTGAAAGCAAGTATATGAGAAGAACTTCAACATTATTTTATTATTATTTCTGCCATGTGTCTCCATGAAAGCGATTTTTCTCCAAGTTGGGCGAATTTTTTAGCAAGGCGTTTTTGTGAAGTGTGGGATTGAGGATTTATTTTCCTCCATTTTTTCCAGCTTGCTGATCTATTCCCCTTGGCTACCATTAAAGACTAGTTTCAGATTTTCGATTTTGCTAAGTTTGGCGATTTTTTCCAAATTTAGCGATTTTTGGTAAAAGTTGGCAAATTCATGATTGGAGACTTGGGCGATTTTTCCTCCACCATTTTTGCTGCTGTTCAGACCTTCATTGTTGCAGATTGTTGCCATTAACAACAATTTTTAGAATTTTGAAAATTTTGGTTTTTGCTAAGGAAGGCGATTTTTTGTGTTTGGGGTATCCAACCCCAACTTGGGCGATTTTTCCAAATTGCTGCCATCCTTCATTGTTGCAGATCAAGGCTGCCATTGACATCAATTTTCAGAATTACATTTTGGCGCTAGACTTGGGAGAAATTCGATTTTGCTTGGGAGGTGTTTTGGTGCCATATTTTGATGATTTTCATACATGTTTGGTGGCTGCCATCACTTCCAGCTTGCTGATTCGCTTTAAATCTGAGGTTCGCTTCAGATTTTGACCTCCATTAATGGCTGCCATTAATTTTCAGACTTAAGTTTTTATTGCCCAGCCAATTTCAACTTAAACATTTAGCATTCGGAGGTGTTTTATGGAGTTTTCTGTGCATTTTTCAGACCATTTTATCGCTGTTGCAGGTCTGAAACTCCATTGTTAGGCGCTTGTCCTCATAAATTTTCATTTCCAGCCACCTAACCAACTTTGGCGAATTTGCTTGGGGCTGTTTCTTTAGCAATTTTTCATCATTTTCAGGGATTTAAACCACTTTGCAAGGTGCTGGTAAGTTTGAAGTATTCGATTTTCAGACTTGTCCTTAGAAAACTAAATTTTACCAGCCATACTTACATTCCAGAAAATGATTGTTTTCATCAATAAAACTAATTTTTATTGATTTTATGCACATTTTGAAGATTACAACATGTTTTTGAAAGTCTGATTTTTTAGGTTGTCTTCAGAATTTTGACCTCCATTGTTGACTGCGGAAGGTGTCTTCAGACATTCATTGTGTGAAAACACAACCTTTCACACTTTTCCTTAGTCACCACTTATCCGGTATACTCCTTTGCATTTTTGGCTTGCATATTTTCTAAGCATAAGGAGATATAAATGAATTTTATGGAAGGCTTCCATGCCTTAGTGTTATCACACTTTGAACGTAATTGCTAAAATTTACCAAGTGTATGGATTATTTTCCTGACTCCATGCTCTAAACTAGCTAAATCTCTAGAAAGTCAGAAATTTTATTACAAGTATTTATTTTTATCCTAAGACTAACTTCCAGCTTTGTATAGGTGCGATGTCAAAATTAGGATACAAGGAAAGGAAAGAGCTGCTGAAGATTGGATTTTATCCAGAGTTTAAGATTTCATCCAGATGGAAGATCACTGATACCAACATGCATTTCCTGGACTTCGACCAGATGCAGCATCGGATGTTCGGATCCAGAGATCAGGTTCCTTCTCCAGCATATGCGAATATTATGAAGAGTGGCATTTTCCATGCCGCTGGGTTTCCACAATCCATATAGTGCAGTGAGTTGATCCTGGAGTGTGCACGATGTTACGATCTGCTCACAAGAATGATTAAGAGTCCCAAGGGCGTTGTCATCGCCTACCTTGCTGAGGTGTTTGGAATTCCACGCGGAACAGACATGAAGGATGTGACCAAGGAGGATTATGCAAACAAATACACGAAGAAGATGGGTGTATGCAATAATTTAATTAATAAAGAGTGGATGATTGAACCTAGGAATCATCATTCCAAGGCTCCCAAGACACTTATGTGCATAGATTTTAAGGAGGAATATAGTGATTTGATATTCCTACTCAACAGAGTGATGGGAATGCCATAGGGAGCAATATTTCAGGGATGGATGTTCTACTTCATCCAGGATTGTCTTAGAGGAACACTAGTGAATTGGTCCAAGATCATAAGCGACAATCTGGATTTCCAGTTGAGGAATGTAGAGCGGTCCAAGTCATTCGCCATGACTTCCTACCTGGTGTACCTGCTTGCACGATTTGTTTCATATAGAGGATTAATATGCAAGGGTAAAGTCGGGAATGGACAAGGACAATTTAAGAGTTATGAATGCTACCCCAAACTGAGTATGCACAGAATTGAAGACTATAAGAGAGTGAATGATGCATTCACTATGTACATCACACGGATGCTACAGGGCGGAATCCACAGAAGATTGTCCAAGGAGGCAATTGAGTTAATAGAGAAATATGGATCGTGGTATATACAATTCCCCACTTTCACATACCTCAGGATTCATGGGTTTCAATCTGAACCCTACAGACTTCCTAGGTATCCAACCGACAGAATGATATTGTTGGAAGTGGTAAGACAGCTTCTAGAGTTCGATGTTATCCAGAGAGAGAAGCACAGGACATGGATGACATTCCCTATTTCAGTTGGGAAGACGTCAGAGGTTTGCCAATCCGCCATAGCTGCCAACACTGCAGGTGAGGAGCTTGCATTCTACAGATTTGCTACCTATAAGAAAAGAGAAAGATTCGACCCAGACAAGAAGGTCGGAAGGATTAGGGGAGAGAAGTTCACTCATAATATTGACATAGAAGATTATTGGGCTAACCTGATGGACGAGCAAGCAGTGAAGAGAAGAATGTGGTCCAGAATGTCAGTGGATTTCATGAGGAAGTGTGGACTTTTCCTCATTCCTGATCAGGTATTAGATGATAGAGATCATACACACCCACATTATGAGAATGAAATGAAGAAGGCAATCCTATTGCCAAATTGGTTAGGGTCAGAAGAGACTGACCTGAATGTATTGATGAGAGAGGTCTTGAATTTCTCCCGCACATGGGTAGATATGTAGATGAACAAATTAGTTGACATGGGTGTTCCCTTCACTTATGAAAGGATGAAGCCGGAAGAGTCTACTTCCGAGGATGATCAGAGGACTGTCAGTGATGTCAGGATTCATGCAGACGAAGAGAGTCAAGCTCCCAAGAGAAGGAATAACATGTCTGGAGAAGTCAAGGCCAGAGGGAAGAAGATTGAGGATGTGAAGAAGAAACAAAAGACTATCATTCCTCCACTTATCCTTCCTTCACCCCCTCCCAGTGTCTCATCAATCGAAGTGATTGAAGTAACAAAACAGAATAAGGAGACTCAGCAGTGTTCCAATACAGTGATATTACTAGAGAATATTTAGGAATTCCATGCCACAGCGACATCTGCACCTCCTGATGAGAATAATGATCAGCTGGAATCCCCTACTGTCCTTTTGGAAGTTAGCTTGGGAAATGAAGTATATGATTGGACTAAAGATAATCCCGATGACAATGAGGATGTTATCTCGGCATTGAAAGGACTTGATCGAGAAATATGTCTCGATGATGGTATGGAAATGGCCGCTATTCCTGAATGGCTGAGGAGAAGCATGGAGAAAAATAAACAAATGATAGAGGTACAGTCTATTGATGATATTGATGACTACCTAGCTAGGAGTGCTAAGAAGAAGGAGCCCAAGAGAGCAGATATTTTGTCGCACATAGCTAGAGATGAGACAGGAATGCGGATTGCGCAGATTGCTGTTCCTAGAGCCGGCGTGACAGCGGACATTGCTACTCCCATGGATTTCCAGATCATTTCAGTTGCCCTTGGTCATCCATTCGTAGGGCAGGAATTCCAGGAGATTGGTGACAACCTCCAAGCAATCAATGCAAAGTTAGACACAGCGATTGCGGAGAATGAAAGATACAGAGAAGAAAATATTAAACTCAGAGAGTATATTGCAGGGACAAGGCGTGGAGATCCCACCCTTATTTCCCCTATTGCAGTTGAGCATGGAATACATTCACACTGCGAGGTAGTGAGAGGTACACACTCAAAGGTGGAAAAGTGGATTGAGAGCACAAGAAAGCAGGCAGATGATTTCCTTACTTAGTTTGTTCAAGCATATGATAAGACAACAATGCTTGCATTTAGAATCCAGTATTTGGAGGGAGTTTGGGAAGAATTCCGGCCTATCCAAGAGAAGACTATTCCACGCCTCCTGGCATTGAAGAAGGTTCCTAATTCCACCTTGGTCAGCGAGAACATTGTGCACAGTGGAGACATATATAATTTCCATGGCTGGTATTGTGCATTAGCCTTGAAGAAATCAACTTATGAGAACGCCCAATCGAGTTGTATGGAGATGGAAGGATTAATTCAGGACATTTAGATGAAAATCCTTGCCTCGATTGAGGAATTATTGGGTGTTGATGTTAGTGATGCTAGTGGTTTACACTTAGCCGAATTAAGAGACAAGATGAAATTCATGTATTTTTGCCAGTTGGACTCTTTGAAGAAGAGTCAGATTGATGACTTGGTCTCTTGGTTGATTCATGTTCATAATTCGCAGAAGCTCATGCCTGAATGGGAGAACACTTTGAATGCTTGCTCGGATTCATTGGATGTGATTGATTTATAGCCGGATACCTTGCCTAGCATTTCCATGGAGGAGTTAGATTCAGTATTAGCTAGATTCTTGGAGTATGCTAGGAGAGAGAGAGATGCAGGAAGGAATCTTCTAGAAGATTCCCTATATGATGACTAGGTATCTTTTCATTGGGCCATATGTTGGTGGCGCCATTTTTGATGTAACCCTAATTAGGGCAATTTTAGGGTTTTGTTGGCATGATCTCGGCCGTTGATCTTAGATCAATCTGGGCCATCCATTTTTGTAAGAGACTCTATATATGCCCCTTTGTTTCTCATTTGTAAGGGAGAGTTTTTGTAGAATTGTTGGTATATGCTACAACTATTTGAATCCTAATCATTGTTCAATTGTTGGTGATTTTGCTCTTCAAGTGTTGTATTTGCATTCATAGTTCTCAATTCCTCCAAGTTAGATTAGAATTTATTTTCATGTATGTTAGATTGAGTGAAAGATTTGTTGAATTCATTTGTGTGGAATCCTTAATACATACCACTAGCCTCTTGCCGCTGGTAAGTGCGCCTTGTGTGGTCAACTGGAGTTTGAGTAAGCATAACTTCAACTATTATGCGTCCGTTGACAAGCATCAACTTGGATGGTGTCTACATTTGATGGTAATAGTCTGAAAATCATTAAGTATACCTTAGATGATTGCACTAAGCTTGTGTCAATACTTGATTGTGAGACCTTGCCTGGTTTGATTCCACTAAATCCATTCATGATAATCCAAATATTTGCGTAAGTCCCCAAAGTGAAACACAACAATTCACATCAACCACTGAACTTACCCACTCGTCAAGACCTGACATGTAGAAACCTTGGAATCACATTAGTTGATCTCATTCTTAGCATCTGAGGTGATTTTGTTCAAGAGAGGGTAAATTACCTTGGTGCTTTATTCTGAAATGTTTTGTGCATAAAAAACACATCAACACTTCGGTTGAGGAAAGAGCTATCGCCTATTGCTTCTTGCTGGTCCATGTGACTGCACTTGTACCCAAGCTGAAAACATACCCAGAAGTTGATTTTCTGTCATCAACACAACCTGCCCAATCTGAGTCTGTGAAACCAACCAGCTTAGGATCTTTGCTTCTGCTGTATAGAATGCCAAAATCAGGAGTGCCCTTCACATATCTAAGCACACGCTTCGCTGCAACCCAATGTTCAACTTTTGGGGCTGACATGAAGCGATAAATATAGCTCACAACATAACTGATGTCAGGTCTAGTGGCGGTGAGATAGATGAGGCTGCGCACTAGTTGCTTGAATGAAGACTCATCCACTACAGGTGAATCTGATTTGGCTGATAATTTGAGCCCTATCTCCATAGGTGTAGATGCAAGTTTACAATCTTGCATTCGAAACTTATCTAGTAGGCTCTTGGCATACTTTGACTGAGAAATGAATATGTGGCTATTAGTCTGCCAAACCTCTACACCGAGACAATAATGGAGAAGTCCCAAATCTGTCATATCAAAATGCTGACACAAATTCTGTTTGACCTGCATGATCAGATGAGCTGCATTGCTAGTAATGATGAGATCATCAACATAGACTACTAGAAATAGAATATCATCACTAGTATGTTTGACATACAAATTGGGATCTGAAGGACTCCTCTGAAAGCCTTGATCAGTCAAGTACTTATCAATTTTGATGTACCATGTAGGAGGAGCCTGTTTGAGGCCATAGAGTGCTTTGACTAGTCTACATACTTGGTGTTCCTTACCGGCAACCTTGAAACCTGGAGGTTGCGTCATGTAGACTTCTTCCTGCAAATCACCATTGAGAAAGGCACTCTTGACGTCCATTTGATGGACTTTACATCCAAATTGAGCTGAGAGAGCGAGGACAAGCCTAATGGTACTCATCTTGGTTGTGGGAGCAAATGTCTTCTCATAGTCGATGCCCTCCTTCTGTGAAAACCCTTTTGCCACCAACCGAGCCTTGTACTTATCAAGACTTCCATCAGCTTTATACTTGACTTTAAACACCCATTTGCAGCCAATGGGCTTCTTTCCTGGAGGAAGATCGGACAATACCCAAGTGTTGTTTTTCAGAAGACTATGTTGCTCTGCTGCCATAGCCTTTTCCCATTCACGTACACCTTTAGCATCTGTATATGTTTGAGGCTCATAAATACTTGAATGTTGGCCATAAGAGCAAAATTAACTGTGTTGCTTGCTCTTACCTCTAACTGATCTACCCTCAATGAGCTCATCATCATGAAGATCACCAATGGTCTTGGCCCACCACTTAGGCCGAAGAGTAGAATTACCAACATCTGCTGCAGAATGAAGAGTGCTTGGAATATCTGGAGCAAGCTCCTCTAGATGTGGATCGAGAAGATCCCGAGGAAAGTTAGGGGGTGCAATGTCATGCCTGGGAGACCCACAACTTCAGAGTCAACTAAATCCCTCCCATCAGGTGGAGCTAAGGGAAGACGAACACCCATACTTACAACCTTTGGAGGGTGATCCTCAGTGCTCAAATCAGGAGAGGAAGGCTAAAAAGGCCCTCTTTCGTCATCAAATACTACATCTCGACTGAATATGAGGTGATTAGTGTCTATATCAACCAGCCGATATGCCTTGTGGTTGTTACTGTAGCTGATGAACATCAATTTCTGACTCTTTGGATCGAGTTTGGTGCGCGTGGCATCTGGAATCCAAACATAAGCTGTAGAGCCAAAAACTTTCAAATGATTGATTTTGGGCTTCCTGCCAGACCAAGCTTCCTCTGGAGTCATCTTCTTAACGGCCTTTGTGGGAGGCCGGTTTAGAAGGTAGACTGCAGTGAAGACCGCTTCCGCCCAAAAGTGTTTTGGAACATTTCTATGCTCCAACATAGACCAAGCCATCTCAGTGACTGTACGGTTCCTGCACTCAACGACACCATTTTGTTGTGGGGTGTAAGGTGTGGTAAGCTGATGCTTAATGCCATGTGATGCACAAAAGTTGGTGAACTCTGTAGAACAAAATTCCCCTCCATTGTTGGATTGAAGAGTGACCATCTGACAACTAGACTCTTTTTCCACTAATGCCTTAAACATCTGAAACATGGTGAACACCTCCGATTTCTGCTTAAGAAAATAAACCCACATGCGTCTGCTGAAATCATCAACAAATAATAGAAAATACCTGCATCTAGTGATTGATGGAGTGTTCATGGTGTTGACCGGAATAATCATTATGTTATGTTGTTATATTATGTTTATGTTGTCGTCGGTAATAATGAGTTACGGCGGTCAGTTAGTTAGCTGACGGGTAGGTAGTTGGAGTCGTGACGGTTGTGTCGCACCCCTTTGGGTATTATATATTGTGTACCTTTTCTTCGAAGTAGGATCATGTCAGTCGTGTCAGATGTAATGTTATAAGCACTTATTGTACATGGACTGTGGAATTAATACAGAGGCTGGTTATTTAATATATTTCCATTATGTTCTGTGCATTTACTTTCTACATTTAACCGTTTACCCAAGAGGGCAAACATTTGGCGCCGCTGCCTAGACGAACTCGGGAACGGAAGACACGGATGGCGCATAGACACAATGGGCCTACCCGTTGGTGAAGTAAACCCGGAGGCCGACGACGCGCGGACAGAACTTTACACAGGAGAAGAGTTGTGCCATTCAAACATACGTTTGACGAGAAGCGGCGGAGGCAGAAATCCCACCAAGTGCCGTGTGGACAGCGCTGGAGGTTAACTCGGTTGCTTGCACAGGCATCGCTGGCACAAGAAGCCCGCCTGGAGGAGATTGCCCAGGAAGAGCGACGACAACAAATCCTGCAACGCTACGAAGAGAACAGCCGACAGGTAACAGAACGAGATGGCGCCAGGCCAGGAGGAAATTGAACCTTGTAATAATCCCGACACACTGCTGATATAAATTGTGGCCGAAAGGCAAAATAAAAATCAAAATAATAAAAGTTTTTTTGTGTACATGGCGTGTGGTTGCTGTGTATGGAAGTGACTTATGCCCAATAGACTAAATAAGGACAAAAATAAAAAGATACAGAGTGACGAATGGGAAGTGGCACAAACCGCGTTGAATCTCAGACAGCAGATAGAACGAAGGTGTAGGCTAAGGCAGCTTGCCGAGGGACGACCGGCCGAGGGGTTGCCCGAAGGGAACCCAGGAGGTGTCACGGAGGTTGTGGAGGTAGAGATAGACGAAGAGAACTACACTGTCTACACTGTTGTAGGGCTGCCAGAAGGAGTCACGGAGGGTGCCGAAGGAGAACTCTACAGTTCGCCAGAATACCACCATAGGGTAAGAAGCCGCGAAGAGTTGGTGGAACAAACAAGGCGAAGTCTAAACCTGATCGATGCTACCAGAGACTTGCTAAAGAATTTGTCCATTTCAGAGGACAACCGGAGGGAGACACCGAAAGGTGACGGTACGACTGAAGGTGCCGTGGGAGCACAAGGGTACCGTACGGGAGGCAATTTGTTTGGTTCGGTGTCAGCAACTTTTTCCGGAGGACCCACGAGTGGAGGTTCAGTTGCAGGAGGCGGAGGATCGCTAGGTACAAGCACACAAGGAATTAGAGGAGCGAGACCCAGCAGTGGGATGGCGAGTAAACAAAAATTGTCAAAGTTCACAAGGGAGGGCAAGGAAGACCCCTTACGGCACTGCCGTACATGTGAAACTATTTGGTCCGCCAACGGAGTAACAGATCAGGATGACTGGGTACAGCAGTTCCCAGCCATGTTACGAGGAGTTGCCATAGATTGGTACTCCGATGTGGACAAGCAAAAAGTGGCCACGTGGGCCAATCTACAGAAGGAATTCACGGGGGAGTTTCGGTTGCTCCGTGATGACAATGAAATTGTAAAGGAGATATACAGTACCAAACAAGGTACCAGGGAGACAGTACGGGCATATAGTCGGAGGCTGAAAGAACTCTTGGGTAAAATGGAAAGCCAACCCGCAGATGGATTGAAGAAACGATGGTTCGTTGAAGGGTTGAAATCCTCCCTACGGAGGAAGATGAAAATTGTACCCTCGACGTCATATGACGATGCTTATAATAGGGCGATGGACCTGGAGAGCGAACACAAAATATCAAAGAAGAAGAAAAGTAATAAATCCTCATCCGAGGACGATGACTCTTCACAGGAAAGTAGCAGTGACGACGAGGCTGGCAAATGGGTGCAAGCGCTCCAGAAAGACATGGAGCGAATGAGAAAGGAATTCAAAATAATGAGAAGCACTGGTCGGAACGAAGGGGACATATGGTGCATTGAGTGCAAAGAGGAAGGGCACACAAAGGGTACTTGCCAAAAGAAGGCATTCTGCGAGATTTGCCAAGTGATGGGACACTCCACCAAGGAGTGCCCATACAACATGAAAACCCGAAGTACGCAAATGAACCAGGTGTTGTTCACGGAGCAGGCCACAACATCCGCACCAGCAGGTACCGGCCAACATACTAACACAACGGCATCATCTGGAGGATACCCGGACAATAGACGCGGCGGCGGAAGGAATAGCAACAATAACAATAACGGAAGCCGTCTCCAGTATGACGCCAAGGGCCGACCAATTATCCAATGTAGGGCCTGTAATCAGTGGGGGCACTTCACCCATGATTGCACGAAGGAAGCCACCCCTCAGCACCTCTGCCGTTGGTGTGGGCCAGGCGACCATGAGGACGCAAATTGCCCGCAGGCAGGGGTTAATCTCATCAACATTGAGAAGGCTAAGAAGACTGGTGAGAAAGAAGTACTGGCGATCACCCGCGCCCAGACGAAAAAAGCCACTTATCCCGACCCCCGTACGGAGGAGAGATTACGGGAGGCAAAGGCCAATATTGAACGTGAGATGACGACCGAACGACGGGACAACGAGGTGGCGAGTACATCATTCCGTACGGAAGCGGAAAATAACATCATTGGGCAAATATTGTAGATGGAGGTGCCGATAAAGGTAAAAGACCTTCTAGACTCTATGCCACAATTGAGGATTGCCATCCTCACCAATTGGCAAAGCACCGCATTATCGAGTACACCACAACTAGGGGTTCCCGCCACCGCATCGTCGAGTGCACCACAAGTAGGGGTTCCCGCCACCGCTACGAAGAGTACACCACAGGTGGAGGTTTCCGTCAGCCCTTCGACTGACGCGATGTTACTAGCCGTGAGCAGTGGTAGACACCCAGCTGTGGTAGAAATGGGTATCCGTGGGACCATTCTGAAGGACACCATTGTGGACGGTGGATCTGGGGTGAATGTACTACCAGAAGAAACATGGAAGCGGCTGGGGAAGCCCACCTTGTGGCCACCCACATTCAACCTGGTGGGAGCGGACCAACACGGCATTAAGCCACTCGGCCTGTTGATGGCCCAGCAAGTGACAATTGGTACGCAACCATTCTTGTTAGATTTCCTGGTTATTCCCTCGAAGAAGAAAGGCTATGACGCCATCCTGGGGAGAGCGTGGTTGATCAACGCAAGGGTAAACCACAACTGGAAGAAAAATACACTTTCCATGGAGAAGGGAGGGCGGAAATATACCATTGACCTACACACCCAAGATGTCGGCGAAAAGCTCGCCTCTTCAGACTCGGACTCAGAGGACTCTAATAAAGGGGAAGGGGTTCCCGATGAAAGCAAGGGCAAGAACGCGATGGAGCCGAACAGTGAAGGGGTGCTCAATTTGGAGGGATGTTCTGAAGATGAGGTATGCTCACTTAACGGGCTCTTCCACTGGCAAATGGAGGATTACAAAATGTTCCAAAGCTAGAGGCTCGAAGTAGAGGAACCAGAGCAACCAACAGAGATGTACCTGCCGGAATACAAAGAATATTGGAAGGGAGACGTCCCAAACCCTGGCGACGTAGATAATCTGAAGAGTGTTGGCAATGATTGGAACCCTGTGTGGAAGACCGCAGTCTTCAAAATCTTTATTCTTCTTCTTCTTCTTATGTACGGGAAGGAGACTGTGGTCCCTGTAGAATTTGTGGTTCCAGGTCTTCGGATGGCCATGGAAAATAAACTTGCCACCAATAGGCCCAAATTGCAACCCTACCACGCGAAGCGCGCAGGGGACCTGAGAGGCCGGATGGACACCCGAGAGCCCGAAGGGGGACTTGAGAGGATGGAAGGGGACCCGAGAGGCCGGGCAGGCGACTCGCCAGGCACAAGACCAAAACGGGAGACTCTTGGGCAAGGCAAATTGAGAAGGATGAAGGGCGATCCCAGAGATAGGGGACCCGAGCTGAAGACTCTAGACAATATTAAAAAAAAAAAAAAAAAAAAAATTGTGAAAAAAAACACCACCGTACGGGGCCGTACGGCAGATGACCGTACGGTTGGAGGGAAAAAAAAAAGAAAAGAGAAAATGGCCACCGTACGGTGGGGAAAAAAAAGTGGCCACCGTACGGTGGGACCACCGAAGGTGGCATCACCATACGATGGAACCACCGACGGTGGAACCATCGTGCGGTGGGACCACCGACGGTGGAACCATCGTGTGGTGGTGTCACCGTGTGGTGATCACACCGACGGTGGGGCCACCGAAGGTGGTCACCAAGCAGTCGCGGAAGATAAAAACACAGTCGGCGAAAAACAAAACACCCCGTGCAAGAGGAAGACACCACGTCGCACAGCCCGACCACCGCACAACACCAAACACTGCCGCACAGCAAGGGATAAAGGAGGAGGAAGACGCACCGCACAGCCCGACCACGCACCACACGGCCCGATCAACACGCACAGCAAGGGTTACGCACACCAACCGCAAAAGGAAAAAGAAAAAAAGAGACCAAGCCCGCACAATCCACACAACCATGTAAGGGCAAAACGACCGCCACAGTTAGACCAAGCAGCCGCACGATTGGAGGTGCCAGTGCTGTTGTTGACCGGAGGTGTGTCCGTACGATAAGAAGGGTGTCGACCGCACAGGAAGGTGGCTGCACGATTGGAGGTGCCAATGCTATTGTTGACCGTACAGGGAGGTTGTATGGCCGGGGTGCCATCGGGGACATTACAGTGCCAAAAAAAAAACAAAAAACGACGACGACCAGATTTAAAATGATTTGATTTGCTGGAGTTTGAAGCCAGGACACTGGAAATTCAGAGTGTAGAAGAAGGGTTTTAACATCATAAAATATCACAGAAATGATGCGCGCCATGGACTTTCGTGGGGTTCTGAAGGTTGTAAATTGGTGTTGGCGGCGGGGGCACTGCCCCTCGACCCCGCTGGGGCGCTGCCCCAGACCCCATGAGGGGCCCTGCCCCAGACCCCATGAGGGGCCCTGCCCCTCGACCCCGTTGGGGGCGTTGCCCCCAGACCCCCAGTTTATTTTGAGCTACAGAAGACCACGGGAAGTGTTGTGGTTTTCCGTATTGTGAGAAAGAAGCCTGCAGCTAAGCATTGGCGGGGAAGCCATAAGCCGTAGAGGGAGACGGATTTGGAGGTTGCGAACAAACAGAGTTTAAGGGAAGGCATTGCAGGTCCGTGCAGTTGTATGACACCAGGGAGTTATTCAGTTCAGTTTTTAGCCTTTGGGGAGTGTGATGGAGGATTTGAGGAGTCTCCTAGCATCTGTGCCAGCGGATTGTGGCCACCTCCAGGCAGGATAGGTACGCTTTGAGGAACTCGGAGTATGTCTCGGTTGGACGTGAGGTTGCCTTGGTGGATGCACAGAGGGCTCGGGAGGAGCTGACCACCAGGTTGGAGGCAATAGTCACGGGAGACTTAGTTCAGCGTACCTAGGAGTTGGATGCCAGGAGAGCAGCACGGGTGACTATCGAGGACAAATTGGCTAGGGAGATAGTATCATTTGAGTAGCAGTTGGTGGAAGCTGAGACTGAAGAAGGTGTTTTGCAGACAAGTTTGGGTTAGGCATAGGAGGATTGTGATGGCAAAGGAAGCAATATTGGTGAACTCTGCACTTGAGCATCGGATGGTAGCAGAAAAGGGTTTTCAGGCGAGGACGCAGGAAGTGTATAAGATCCGGGCCCGACTGGCGTCAGTAGTTCCTGCCGTTCATCTCTATTTTGTATTAAGTCGTCGGAGTTGACTTCTTTTCTTGGGGGGGATGATGTTGACGGGAATAATCATTATGTTATGTTGTTATATTATGTTTATGTTGTCGTCGGTAATAATGAGTTACGGCGGTTAGTTAGTTAGCCGACGGGTAGGTAGTTGGAGTCGCGACGGTTGTGTCGCACCCCTTCGGGTATTATATATTGTGTACCTTTTCTTCGAAGTAGGATCATGTTAGTCGTGTCAGATGTAATGTTATAAGCACTTATTGTACATGGACTGTGGAATTAATACAGAGGTTGGTTATTTAATATATTTCCATTATGTTCTATGCATTTACTTTCTACATTTAACCGTTTACCCGAGAGGGCAAACACATGGGACCACAGATGTCTGCATGATCGAGCTGCAAGACCTTGGATGCTCTCCAAGCATCTACATCTGAAAACGGAGTCGTATGTTGCTTTCCAACTTGACACGCTCCGCAAACTCCATGATTCTGAGTTTGAATCTCAGGTAATCCTACAACTAGATCCTCTCGAACCAACTGAGAGAAATAGTGGACATTGAGATGCCCATATCGCTGATGCCAAAGAGTGCTGATGGAAGTACTCCTAGCTGCCATGGCGAGCTCCTAAGAACCAGTAGAATCAACAAGTCTATAAAGACCATGATCCTCAATACCAACTGCAACTGTAGTGCGAGTCTCCCTATCAACAATGCTGCACTTGTGCAACCCGAAGATGACATCCAGCTGTGGTGAATGCTGCATAATCTGACTGACTGACAGTAGATCGAGCTTCATACCAGGTACAAAGTATACATTGAGGAATATTAAATCCCTCCCACCAAATGAAATCTGAACGTTGCCCTTGCTGACAACAGTATACTCTTCGCCTCCACCAAAGATCACTGAATCAGTGAAAGGCATGTACTTTGTAAACCAATCTCGACAATGTGTGAAATGTCGAGAGGCTCCAGAGTCAATGTACCAGGCTGATGATTGAACATCATTAGAGGAGGTTTGGGCCATGAACGCATGGAAGGCAGATTCCTTCTGATCAGAATGCGTGGCAGAATTGGCTTTTTGGTTGGACCCTCCCTGTTTGGATTGCTGGGATGCTATCAATTTCCGGCAATCTTTCACCAAATGGCCATATATATGACAGTAGGAACACTGTAAGCTCTTCTTTTTGGAAGACTATTGAGGTTGACCTTGACCTTGTCCTTTCTGTTGGAAGGACAAAGCTTTACCCTTGTACTTATGCGAAGCTGAGGCTGTGAAAGCCTGTTCAGTGCATGAACTAGCGCTACTTCCAAACTGTTGCTTCCATCGATCCTGTTGTAGCAACTTGTTGCAAAGATCAGGAAACTTCAAATCAACACTAGTAGAGGAGATATTGAGCGTATCAATGAAATGCTCGTAGGATCTGGGAAGGCTTTTCAGCGTGATCACTACCATATCCTCTTCCACCATGGTTCGGCCTATAGCTTCTAACTGATCACGGATGTCCTTGATCTTCGTAAGATGTGCCTGGATAGATGACTTCTCATCTATCATGATAGAAAACAACATATTCTTCAAAAAAAAAGCTCAGCTCTTGTCGGACATTTTATGAAGATCCTTCAAAAGATCCCAGATCTCTTTTATTGTTTTACCTAAAGGCACTTGTGGGAGTTGATCATCTGTGACAGAGAGTTTGATAAGCATGACAACCTCTCGATTCTTCACATCATGTTTGTCTTGATCATCACCTGCTGTTGTAGGACGAGATTCCTTGCCCAAAACAAGCTGATCAAGGCAACGATACTCAAAGATGTTAAGCATATGTTGTTTCCAGGTGTTGTAGTTGCCGCCGTTGAACTTCTGACTGTGTTCCAACATGATGTTGGTTAATGATGCCATCACGGAAATCGAGGTTGATCAAGATCAACTAAGTGAAAGCAAGAGACAAAAGAATCTGATTTAAAAAAAATCAGAATAGAAGCAGCTGCTGAAAAAAACTGAAACCCTATAGGAGAATTCTGGCACAAATTCCAAGGCACAAATTTCGAGGTTTGGAAGAAACCCAAAAATTAAAATTTTCTGCACACTTAAAACAACATAAATGGTGCCCAAAAAACAACAAAAATCCCAACGTCCACAGAAATAGTAGAAATTGTGAATTGTTTTTAAATTCCAAGGCAAATTTGCTGGGACAAAATTCAAGGTGCGGAAAATGAGGCACCTAGAAAAATCTGAGACCAACCCAGAAAAGCTCTTGAAAAACCCACCAAGAATCTGAAAACAGAATGTAGATCCGACGGCTCAAAAATTGAAGCACGGAAAACGATGCACCCATAAAAATATGACAATGACCCAGTTGAGGTCTCAAAAAACCCACCAAGAATCTGCAACCAAAATAAAATTTCGACTTGAGCTGAAGGGTCAAAACCCTAGTCGAAAATTGTAGAAACCCTAGAAAAATTGTCAACCTGCAAAAAAAAATCTGCCCAGGAAGAGAAAAAGAATCTGCTCTTTTTAAAAAAAAAAAAAAAAAAAAGTTTAAAATAAATCTCTTCAATAAAAACTTTGAAAAATTTTAATAACAAAAAATTTCGAAATTTTTAATTTCCATGCTCTGATACCATGAAAAATAAATTGAATGAATGATTCAATAATCGGATGATTACATTGAACGATATACACACGTATATATAAAGGTTACAAAACGATGTTCTATAATTAGATATAACGTTAAAGTAAAAGATTAAAGAGCTAAACGCTAAATTAAGCGTGAAAGCTAAATTAAGCTTAAAAGCTAATTAACTAAAAAGAAAAAGCTAAATGCTAAATAAAGCTTAAAAACTAATTAATTAAAAAGAAAAAGCTAAATGCTAAATAAAGCTTAAAAGCTAATTAACTAAAAAGCTAAATGACCATTAAACAAGGAACTAAATATAGGTGTGTTAAAATTAGTCTCAGTCGTAACTCTAAACAAAATTGTAATCTGTTTATTAGCGCCCAGAAATTCGATTTTATTATACTTGCGATTTAATTGAGATTTATTTAAGTTAGTATTAAACTAACATATTAGTTTGCTATTGTGATGTTTGATTTAAGTAATCCCGCCGGTTTAGAAGGATCGTGGCTCCACACAGGGGTCACGACCCGATGTGGAATCGCGACCCCCTATGGAGGCACGATCCAATGAAGACGAGTGATATATATCCGCCACCCTTTGTTGAATAAAAGATCGATAAGTATGATACATGCTATGAATGGTAGAAGATATAATTGCTTGGTCTTTGTATCTGCAGAGGCAAACTGATAAGACAAAAAAAAAATCAGTTTTATATTTCTTTAAATCAAATGCTAACAGTATAAATTCATTGTCTCAGAATTCTGATTGTTTTGAAAATCATCACAGTCTATTTACATTTACATGGTATCAGAGCCTAACTACTTAAGATCCGAATAGACTAAAAGCGAAGTTTACATATCAAATCAAAGATTTCTAAAATGGCGAACACAATCAGATTCGAGGACAAACTCTTAGGAGCAGCAAATTTTGTGGCTTGGAAAGTCAGAATTATGATAGTATTAAAAGAGCACACAGTAATCAAATTCATAAAAGAAGACAAGCCCGAACCTGAAGACGAACCTGAGAAAACCGTGTGGAATGAAGGAAATGATAAAGCTGTAAAAATCGTGATAGATGCAGTAAGGGATCACATAATAGCACTTATATTAAAATATGACAACGCTTATGAAATGTTCAAAACCCTTGAAAGGACGTATGAGATAAACAATCCGAGCAAAACCCTAGCTCTAAAAAGACAGTTGAACCACATAAGTATAAATAAAGGTGAAACAATAAACTCATACTTCATGAGGATAGGTTCACTCAGAGATCAACTGCAAAAACTTGATTATCATGTCGAGAAGCAAGAACTATCAATGATTGCCCTAGACGGATTACCTGAATCCTGGGAATCATTCAAACAAGGCATAAATGCAAGGGATAAATTTACAGAATTTGATCGACTAAGGGATGACTGCCTCCTTGAAGAGTCAAGGCAAATGAAAGGGGGAAATCACAAAACTAAAGATGAGGACCTCCATATTCTGAATACCGACTCCCGTAAGAAAGGCAAGAAGAGAAACTTCAAGAAGAGAAAATCCCATCATGGGAAAAGCTTTCACAAGAAAGACATGTCAAAAATCCAATGTCATAGATGTGATCAGTATGGACACATGTCATTTAATTGTCCTGACAAAGTAAAACAACATGCATCATTCGCCAAAGTAGAGAGGAACACAAAACTTGAATTTGAGAAGTTTGTATTATATTCAGCACTATCAAGTCAAGCTTCAAACAAGTCTAACACTTGGGTGATAGACAGTGGATTGTCAAGACATGTCACCAGATTCAGAGAATTACTAGACTCAATGGAAGAGGGATCAAATGAAGAGGTAACAATAGGGGATGACTCTGCACATCCTGTAAAAGGTGTGGGGACATGTACAATCAGATTGAAGTCTGGAATCTCAATCCAACTCACCGGGGTACTATTTGTACTAGGCATCAAAAGGAACTTAAGTCTCTATCTCTGCACTTGAGGACGACAGATATAGAAGAGTCTCATTCATAGAAGGAAAGGTAATGGCATGGCCAAAAACATCCACCTTCAAAAGAGCACAAGTGATTGGTTATAGACAAGGGCACCTATATGAATTGTGTAGTAAGCCAAATCAAACCTTACTTCATGAAGTCATAGATCAAGCAGAAATTTGGCATAGAAGACTAGGGCACTTACATTTTCGTGCTCTACCCTCTATGGAGAAATTAATCACAGGACTACCTAAACTAAAGCCAATTCATTTAGATGTTTGTAAAGGATGTGCACTAGGGAAAAACATTAAAAGCTCTTTTCCCTGCAGTTCTAGAAAAACTAAAGGAGTACTAGAACTAGTTCACTCTGACTTATGTGGGCCTATGTTTGAACCATCACTAGGAAACGCATTATACTATGTAATCTTTGTAGATGATTTTTCTAGGAAAACTTGGATTTATTTTCTTAAAAGTAAAGAATCTGAAGATATTCTTAGGAAATTTAAAGAGTTCAAATCTATTACAAAAAATCACTCTGGTAGGAAAATCAAAACTCTTAGGACTGACAATGGTAGGGAATAAACATCAGAAGTATTTAAAGAGTTTTGTAAAGATGTTGGGATTAAGAGGGAGTTCACTGTACCCTACAATCCTCAACAAAATGGGGTTGCTGAAAGAAAAAATAGAACAATAGTAGAAGCGGAAAGGGCTATGTTGTTAGATCAAAACCTAGAAACTGCACTTTCGGGAGAAGCCACTAATACCGCTGTAAACATTCAAAACAGATGTCCTCACTCTCATATTGGTGACAAAACTCTTGAAGAAGTCTTTACTGGAATTAAACCTGATATTAGCCATCTCAAAATATTTGGATGTCCTGTTTATATTCATGTACCTAAGTGTTGACGTGTATTTTGTACACAATCAAACACAGAATAAAATACCCAAGGGTACCTTATCCTCTCTTGAATAAAGCTTCCGAATGCTGAAGATATCGCGAAAAGGATCAATCGGAGAAACTTCAAGGTTCTTCGCTGTAGGATCTCTACGTGTGGATAAGCTCTCCAATTTCGCACTTGAAAGGATGATTGAATGATTTGAATTGTGAAACAACACCTCCAATAGATAGAGCGCTCACCTTCCACTTACCCATGAGGCCGACCTAATAAAATGGATAAAAATAATACCTCAAGCGCTCCTTTTTCAATTTTAATTTAATAAAAATTAATTTAAATGCCTTTCTAATAAAAAAATCGATTTTTTTTGAGGCTAAAAATTAATTTATTAAATGCTATGCACTTTTATTAAATGCCAATTTAATTAATTCTTTTTTCAAATATTTCAAAGTTGATGATTTTGGCATTTCATGCGATTTGGAGGATGTTAATGTTGGGATATTGCAAAATAAAGAATGCACATGTTAAGCGCTCTGGTCCCTTGGAGAGGGACAGGAGCACTTTTCTATTTTTAGGCTAGGATTCTCAATTTTTTGAAGTCAAACCTTTGTTCACCATGCTTTAGAAGATCTTTCCCATCTCACACAACTTTGCCTTAGCATAATCTCGGAGGGAATTTATTGTTTTCATAAAAAGTGCTCTGGTCCTCCAGTGAGGGACAGGAGCACTTTTGAGTCCATTGCATGAATTCTTGATCACATTAATCTTCAAACTATCCTCCAGGCGTAGAATATCACATTTCACTCCATCTTGAGCCTTGGTAATAAAAATATCCTTTCAAAATGCAAGGTAAATGGTCATATTTGGAAATTGCGCCCTGGTCCCTTGGTGAGGGACATGAGCACTTTTGTCGATTGTCGTCAAAATTTGCAACTCTTGCATCTTAATTCCACTTCAAGGCATTTTAAACACTTTTTCAAACTTGCTCCTTGGCCTCAATTTGTCCAAAATTGGTGAGAAAGGCAAGATAACATGTTAAGCGCTCTGGTCCCTTGGTGAGGGACGGGAGCACTTTTTCAACTTCAAGCTTATCCGTCCTTTGCTAGCTTCCCAAATTATCTTCAATGGGCTAATCATGTCCTCTTTCATTCATTTCAATCACAAACTTGCCTTGGCCTTGCAGGAAATTCACACTTTTTGGAAAATCGCTCTGGTCCCTTGGAGAGGGACGGGAGCACTTTTTACATCTTAGCATACTTTTTTGTTCTTTAAACCTCTCAATTGCGTCCAAGGCATAAAACATCATTCGTCCTTCCCATCCAAGTCAAGTTTTGCCATAAAATATCAAACAAAGAAGAGAAACTTGAAAAAGTGGCATGGTCCTTCAGTGAGGGACGGGAGCACTTTTTGTCACTTGGGTTGATTTACTCCTTTGTAGACCACTTAAATTATATTCAATGGACAAAACATGCTTCCCTTGACCTCTTCAAATCGTAAAATCACTTTAACCTTGCAAAGATAGTGCGAATTTGAAATTCAGTGCTCCGGTCCTTCAGTGAGGGACGGGAGCACTTTTTGCCCTCTTAGCCAAATTGTCTCACTTTTTGTCTCGAAATTCCTTTGCTAGGGAAGATTTTATCTTACTTCATGCTATGAATAGAAGTTAATGTCCAATAAAGGTCTAGAATTGTGCATATAAAGAAAAGTGCTCTGGTCCTTTAGTGAGGGATGGGAGCACTTTTTACCTTCTAGGCAAAAACTTCATCATTTCATTGTTTTCAATCAAGTCTGGATGCTTTATCATGTTCATTTCGTCCTTCACTATGCCTTTGATGTCTCAATTTAACCAAACAAGGCCAGGAATGGCTCCAATAAGTCTTTTCGCCTTTGTCCTTCAGTGAGGGACGGGAGCACTTTGCCTTGGTCCCTTGGAGAGGGACAGGAGCACTTTTTCCTTTAACCTTCAAAATTCACCATTTTTGTGCCTTCAAAATCTTCAAAAGTATCAAGTCATGTCCAATTATCATTCCGGAAGACCCTGCACAAAACAAAATAGAAAAGTCAGTGACAAATATGCATAAAATAACATTTGTGCTCTGGTCCCTTGGAGAGGGACGGGAGCACTTTTGTCCTTTCTGGCTAAAATATTCAAAATTTGGGTCTCCAATCATTTCACAAGGCAGAATTAGGTCATCTTCAAGGCCAGGAATCAGTTAGCAAGCCCTCGCAAAACAAGAAATTGCACTTAGAATGAAATTCGCCCTGGGCCTCCAGTGAAGGACAGGAGCACTTTCTCTGTTTCAGGCATCTTCTTGCCTCCAAAAATTGATCAAAATTTACCTAGGCAAGAGTATACAATTTCATCTTCAAAATTCTAACACTTAGACAAAATTTGATTTTTACCCCAAAAAATTCCCGAATCTAGACCTAACCTGGGACATATCTGACTTTCTGACACTCACCTTATCGACTCAATCTCAATCCTCGGGAGGACGCTTAATAACTTTCAAAATTTGACTGGACTTTGCTTGAAAAATATCCAAAAGAAACCCCTAAGGTTTAGCCCTAGCCCAGACAGACAACTCACTCATTCAAAACCCTAAAAGCAGAGAGAAGAACATTCAAAACAAAAGCGAAAAGAGGGGGTCCCCATTTTAAATAGGGCGATGTGTGAAAACGTCACAACACTAAGGAGAAAAGAACTAAATTAGAACCTACTGGACAGGAAGGGATTTTTGTAGGATATAGTGAAACATCTAAAGGCTACCGAATATTCATCCCTGGTCAAAGACAAATAGAATTAAGCAGAGATGTCATATTTGAGGTAGATATAACTATTAACAAAACAAGGAGTTCCATCACACCTGAAATCCCAACTAATTCCATTAATTTGGAAGAAGATTCTCTTTCTGAAACTCAGAGGGAACATCCTAAGGATAACACCTTGGAACTTGAGAACACTGCAACAGAGAATCCCAGGAAGAGACCACTATGGGCCACTAAAACAGTACAGGAAGCAGAATCCTTTGCAGCACCTAGAGGAACATTTAGAGAAAGCAAAAGACCTTCAAAGTTTTCTAGGTATGTTACTCTAATGATAGACCTCATAAATGCTGAACTTTCAAGTGCTGGAGAGTCTCTTAAACAACAAGTATGGAAGGATGCCATGATAGAGGAATATCAATCTATCTTAAAGAATGATGTGTGGAAAATTGTGCCTAGACCTAAAGGAAAATCAGTTGTATCTTCTAAATGGCTCTTTAAAATTAAGCATGCTGCTGATGGCAGTATAGAAAAACATAAGGCAAGATTTGTTGCTCGAGGCTTCTCACAGAAGGAAGGAATTGACTATGAAGAAACATTTGCACCTGTTGCACGATACACTTCTGTTAGAACAATCCTGGCTATAGCAGCATCTAAAGGATGGAAAGTTCATCAAATGGATGTAAAAACTGCATTTTTGAATGGAACAATTGAAGAAGTATATCTAGAGCAACTTGGGGGATTTGAGGTAAATAATGCTAAAACACATGTATCCAAGTTAGAGAAAGCACTGTATGGATTAAAACAAGCTCCCAGAGCATGGTACGAAAGAATTGACAGTTACTTATTAGAGATAGGTTTCTCTAAGAACATTGCTGATCCAAATCTGTATTTCAAAATAATCAAAGGTGAAATGTTGATACTCATATTATATGTAGATGACTTATTAATTACAGGCGAAGATCATCTCATTGCAAAATGCAAACAGGAACTAGCTTCAGAGTTTGAGATGAAGGATTTAGGTCTACTCCATTATTTCCTTGGATTAGAAGTATGGCAAAAACCAGATGGTATTTATCTAAATCAAGGTAAATACACCATTGACATTCTGAAGAGATTTGGAATGATGAATTGTAAGCCAATGTCATCTCCTATGGAAACAAACCTACATAAACTAAAAGAAGCTATGGCAGATTCCAAATTTGCAAATCCAACATTATACAGACAGATTATTGGATCATTAATGTACCTAGTCAATACTAGACCTGATATATGTTATGCAGTAAATGCACTCAGCCAACACATGGTTGAACCCAAAGAAATACATTTGGTTGCTGTAAAGCATATATTGAGATATCTACAAGGTACCATGGACTATGGACTGCATTATGAACACACTGCATTGGACCTACATGAATACTCTGATTCACACTGGGCTGGAAGCGTGATAGACAGGAAGAGCACTTCAGGATGCTGTTTCAGCTTAGGATCAGCTATGGTATCTTGGATCTGTATAAAACAGTCATCCGTAGCTCAAAGCTCCACAGAAGCTGAATATATAGCTGCATCCATGGCAGCTAAGGAAGCCGTATGGTTGAGGAAATTGATAGTAGGATTGTTTGGTGAAAGTCTGAAACATACTATCATTCATTGTGACAATCAGAGCTGTATTAAACTTTCAGTGAATCCAGTTTTCCATGATAGATCCAAGCACATTGAAATCCCATATCACTATGTAAGAGACATGATAGAGAGAAAGGTAATAAGACTGGAATATGTCAATACAGGAGATCAGACAGCTGACATTCTCACCAAACCCCTAGCAAGAGTGAAAATTGATCACTTCAGGGGGTATCTTGGTATGGTTAAAATGTAATTGATGTCTAAAATTTATGTAAACTTCTTGGTCATATATTTGAGTATATGAAGTATGTAGCCTTTCCCTGTGTTCATTCCTAAAGGATGACGATTCTTTAGTTAATGAACACTTGTATTTACATTGTAAGGTGACGATCTTATAAATGTTTGGAAGATCATATAAACTGAAAATCAGACAATTTGAATATCAGTAATATGATAAGTTATAGTAGACATTATGTAAGTGGATTAATGTCAGTGCGCATACTATAACAGGGATATCAAAGTGAGTATATCCTTAGTATCACAGGTTGATACTTAAAACAGGGATATCAAAGTGAGTATATCCTTAGTATCACAGGCTGATACTTAAAATTGGATATCAAAGTGAGTATATCCTTAGAATCACAGGCTGATTCTTCACACCTAGGTGATGTAATTATCATGAGATTAGTATTGAGCTAAATTAAGTTTTAGGTCTATACTCCTAAGACTAAGAGGGAGTGTTAAAATTAGTCTCAGTCGTAACTCTAAACAAAATCGTAATCTGTTTATTAGCGCCCAAAAATTCGATTTTATTATACTTGCGATTTAATTGAGATTTATTTAAGTTAGTATTAAACTAACATATTAGTTTGCTATTGTGATGTTTGATTTAAGTAATCCCGCCGGTGTAGAAGGATTGTGGCTCCACACAGGGGTCACGATCCAATGAAGACAAGTGATATATATCTGCCACCCTTTGTTGAATAAGAGATCGATAAGTACGATACATGCTGTGAATGGTAGAAGATATAATTGCTTGGTCTTCGTATCTGCAGAGGCAAACTGATAAGACATAAAAAAAATCAGTTTTATATTTCTTTAAATCAAATGCTAACAGTATAAATTCATTGTCTCAGATTTCTGATTGTTCCGAAAATCATCACAGTCTATTTACATCTACAAGGTGACTAAAATGTAATTAAATATTCTAATAAAAACAGCAAGTGATATTCACACATCATTGGCCATCCTTCAAGCAGATGGGTACTCCAACCTTCAATTTGAGGATGACATAATCTTATTCTCCACATAATCCAATGATTTTTTATTCATTACAGTGATCCAATGTTAAGTGTGACAATGTAAATCATCCTCACCATTTTTCGATAGGATTTGGGACAACAAATTACTGAAGAAAAGCTGTGATCTTCACCAACATTTCTCTCAAGGAAGAGAGCAATAATGTGAATTCTGGAATTCTAAGAAGCACAAATTGTAGCCAAATGCTTAGGATTCTCATTGAGCAAGACACAGGAGTGCCTTGACAAATTGAATTAATGCTAAGTTCCGAAGCAGCTAAGTGTCTGAAATTAGTAGATAAACCAGAACTTATGAAACAGGAACTACAGTAAATCCTAATGTCCTTGCTTCTATTAATCCCAACGACAGTACAGGATGCACTGACCAATATCAAAAGGAACTTTAAGTGGAGGGGGCTATCAACAAAATTCAAATATCCATTAAAATGACATGACAAAATAACCAACAGGAAGTCTCAATGTTAAGGACTTAAATATGTTTAATTAGACTGGCAATGAAACTAGCTTGGAGGCTTGATGAGCAAGACTAGAAAATTGGAACAAAGTAATCTACCTGAAGTACAAAACTCGAGGGAACACCTTTGCAGAAATATGAGGAGTCCTCCAGATGGCAAATGTAAAAACAGGGTTACATCTAATAAAATAGAAAATCTTCTGGAATAAGACTATGAGCAGTCTAGTTAGTTATGTGTTTATTTAATATTTTAATTGTGTTTTTTAATTATTTTTTATCTTTTATTTTTATTATGACTGTTGTACCTTGACTAGTATTTTTTTCAATTATGTAATTATTATGACAGTTGGATACCTAAGATAACAGAAGAACCAGGAGGTATCTGGACCAGTACCAGTACCAGAACCGTATTGATATGGGTACGGGGACCTTCATGGAAGAACCCTGTAATGTAGTTGACAACATTCAGTAGACTTTTCCCTCTAGTTGTAAATATTAGCTCAAATTTATGTAGGAGGCATGTCTACTTCTATTGAAAATTGTTTGAGAATTTGAGATATACAGCATTATTTAATTTTATATTTTTTTGTTAATTGGAAGGATTTTTATTATGTAGATCTTCTTTTATTTTTTTGTGTTGTAGTTTAGGCTCTTGTACATGACAGTTATGGTTGTGTTGTATTGAATTTATGTATGTAAGATATTGACATGCTTTTTACCATTATTTTTTGTGATTACAGATCTGATTTGTCTCGACATTTGGACACAAAATTGACAAGAAACTTGTTCTTAGGTTTAGATCACTTGAGGAAAAATAATCTTCAGCTTGGGAGAAAAGAATACAAGAATAAAGATATATTACAGCTGCGTAGGGAGGGACTAGAGCTCATTGTCCGAGGTCAAGTTGCAGTAGTTCTACTTGTAGATGAAAAAGAATTGCAGAATTTGGATGGCAAAAATGAAATCACTGTGGATCAAATGTTTTTACAATCTCGGGCAGAAGAACTCCTCACAATTCAGAAGCTTGCAAATTCAGTAAGGATCGAAATATCCCTATTTGCAAGTTTTACTGTCTATTGTTGTGGCATTAAATGCAAACTTTCTAAACATTTTAGGCTTAATGTGCGTACAAATCTTAGAGTGAGAATAAAAGATATTTATATTAATATAAGTCCCCTTTCGCTCCATTCTGTGAAAGGTTAAATCCTATTCACCATGGTTTTTGCCTTTGCCAAAATATTTTTAATATCAGTCAAAATGGTTAGAGGTAAATGTTCTAGCTGAGGTACTGTATCTGCTCCTCGGATCCAATTTCTTTGTCAAATTGGGATATACACATACATAGAGTTGTGTCTGAATTTCTCACTTTTTGTAGCTGTCTTAATGATTTTCTTCTTTCATTTAAAGTGAGAGTCAATAGAAATGGTTGTCAAAACTAGATAGTCCGGAATTTCTTTGTGGGATATAAAATTAAATAAAATTAGGCATTTCAATCCTGGGTGAAAAGTGTTTGTTTCTGAAAGAAGAATTCATTTGTTTTATCAAATTAATTACAAATACATGAGCTAACTATGGATTACACTCTTTGAACAAGAGTATTTAGCTAGCTTACAGGTATTTGGCTGATATTTAGTATTGAAGTTACCAGTTTGGGTTCAGGCTTGGGCTCGGGAACGCGAACCTGGTTCGTGGGTTTGGGTAAAAAACTATGTTACCCCGAGTTTCTGGGACAGGGACGACAGGGGACGGCGGGACGAGTTTCCGGGACGGCAAAATTTTTTGCTAATTTTGGGGGTGGCAAAGGGGACGGTTATATAAAATATAGGGAAAATTTAAAATATATAGTGAAATTTTAAATGTTCATATGAAAAATAGATAAAGCATGTATATATACATTATATTCATATGAAAACATGGATAAAGCAAGTATATGTACATTATAGAACCTTAACATACCACATTTGTGTTCAGAATTCATTGTCAATACTCAATATGCATTCATAATTGAAAATACATTGTCAATATGCCAACACTTGTTTGCATGTAGTTCATTGTTTTTTTCTGGTAGAAGGATATTTTGATAGTCTTCCATTTCTATTATGACCTACAACTGCTTCTTTATGCACTACAAAGTTTTGGATGTTTGTGAAATTCTATACCAAGCTGTTATTCATATTTCTGAGTGCTTTTGGCTATGATTTAGACCTGTTTACCTTTCATTATTGTGAAAAATCCAATATTGCAGACCTACAACCACTTTTTTACGCACTACCGCGTTCTAAGTGTTTGTGAAATTTATTACCAGGCTGCTGCTCAGTATTTCTAAGTGCTTTTGGAAGTGATTCAGACATGTTTACCCATCATATTAATGAAAATCCAATTTTATAGACCTATAATAAAATAAAAAAATGTTTTTTTGAGCATTTGAGTCTTTTTTTGTTTTTTAAATGTGCTGGGAAAAGGGGGACGGCTGGCCGTCCCCGGGATGGTTAGGGGACGGGGGGACGTCCCCTTTGAGAGTCACTGTCGTCCCCAAGTTTCCGGGACGTTTCCCACAAATTTTGCAATTTTGGAGACGGCGAGGGGACGTCCCCTAGCCGTCCCCGAGTCCCCGAAACGTCCCCGGTACGGGGACGGGGGATTTTAAACTGGGGACACGTCCCTAGGTTACGTAGGTAAAAAACCTTTTGCCCTTTGGGTTCATGGGTCATGTTCATCCGTACATATATATACACACACACACACACACACACATATATATATACACATATGTATGTATGTATGTATGTATGTATGTAGTACATACATACATACATATATATACTTATATACGTATTATGTGTAAAAATTTAAAAAAATATTCAGAATTATAAAACTAAATACACTTAGTAGTATGCTACTTCATCATTG
Organism: Cryptomeria japonica; assembly: GCF_030272615.1. NCBI lineage: Eukaryota > Viridiplantae > Streptophyta > Pinopsida > Cupressales > Cupressaceae > Cryptomeria > Cryptomeria japonica. Next base: position 461,110,469 of record NC_081410.1, on the reverse strand, counting down.
ATAAATGCGTGACAAAAACCCAACGATAGAAGGGGTGCTTTTAGGGTTTTGGATGCAAAAGAAGGTAAAAAATGTCTGTTTTTGTTGTGTTTTGGCACTCAGTGCCTTTGGATACGCCCAAGTTCGTACTTGGGTTCGTACCTGGCGAACCGAAACGCCCGGGTACGTACCCAAGGTGAACCCCACACGAACCCAGGTGAACCCAGTTTGTGTGCATGGACCAAAACAAGTGAAGCTGGTAACATAGTTTAGTATGGATATGTGAGATCTCTCCTGGCCTTTCCTTTAGATATTTGACAATAAATTTTATTCTTCAAATTTCTAGATTTTCCTTTTGTTAATGTTATTTTCAACTGAGACTTAATTTGTTGTATTGTCTATAAAATATTGATGTGTATATGTGCTCAATGAGGGAGGTGACTGCAGTGAAAAAAACACTTAATGCATCAAGAAATGTTTGATACTTGGAACATAGGAATGCATAATTGTATGAACAGTTGGGACACTCCTGTCATTTGCTAATGAAGCAATAACCACACCGAACCAAGAAACAAACATCACCTACTAGATGTTGGTATCCCCATCTTCTATGACCATGGATCTGGATTAAAGTGTATGATTGGATCTTTAGTTCTCAATGAATCTTGTTGCTCATAGTATACATAGCAGAGAGGATGGTTTCCATAGCATATAGAACCCAATTAATTGTTTCTGCTGATTACTCAGAAACAGATCCTCTTTAAGTTGTATTGTCTTCATGATCAAAAAACAGAAACTAATTATACAGTGTAGATCAACCTTAAGTCACAAATTTAATCACTGATCTGTTTGCAAAATATTACTTGGTCCACAAATCTGCAGCAAGAAATAACCAGTAACAAGGATCAGACTACTTAATCCAAGATTTCAGTTTCCTTACTGGAAGGAATTTGGTCCTGAATGTTGGAATCTTAGTCACTGGGTTCTCTGAATTTCATGGTTGAAGTTCGAAATTCGGCGAACATTTAAAAACTGTATAAAGTTTGTTAAAATTCATCACTAAATTCGTACGGAGCACTTTTTATTAGGTTTTTTTCAGAACAAAATTCCTCCTGCTTGTGGCTAGGGCACAACATATTTCTTCAAGGTGCGATAATAGAGAAACAATGGGTGAGAGGAGATGTTTTATATGACGAGCTACACCACAATGGGATTAATCTGCTCGAAGTCACGATGGCTGCCGAGCAATAGATTTGATAGTGTTCGATCTTGGCTTAGCTTTCATTCATTCCACGACTGCTCTCTCTCTCCCTCGTCGCTTTCATTTGTTCCCACCACTGCTCTCTCCTGTCACTTTCATTCGTTCCCACCACTGCTCTCTCCCGTTGAGACTTCATTTGGATATTTTTTTCTTATATGTAGTTAAATTTTTTTTGTAGTTCAAATTTTTTTAAAACATATATTTTATATTTGAATAATTTAATTTATTAAAAAATTAATATTATTTTATTTATATTAACATTTAATATATTTAAACTTAATATTATTTTTCTTGTTTATTTTTATTTTTTAATATAAATATTTAATAATAATTAAACATATTTAAATATCTAATTTAATTTTTAAACTTATAATTATAATTTTGTGAATATATTACTTATATTTAAAAAATAAATATAAGGCGAAATTAATATCGATTTTTTTTTCTGAATTTTGCCGAACTTCATCCAAATTTTATGGTTGCCAAACTTGAATTCGAATTCGAACCTGGTGACTTAGGTTGGAATCAAAGTTAGAAATCATGAATACTAATGATTCAACTCTCATACAGCTATTAAACTTTCTGTGATACAAGCAAACAATCTTTCTGCAAAAATTAGGACATTGAATCTCATATCTAATAATCAATTTTCGCGCAAATATTGAATAATTTCTTGCAAACCATCTCAGTTAACAACCGAACACTTATATTAAAGGGCAGCCAGCAATCTTTAATAACTTATTATATTTCTGACTCAGATGTGCTAGTTTAACCTCTTAAAAATGGGCCACAACCAATGACTATCTAACCTTAAAGATTACGAAAGATTGCTCTGCAATAGTTCAGAGAGTTGGTCGGTTTCCTATATACAATCAAAGCTGATATAAAATGTAAAGGTGGAAGTGATTTTCTAGGTCAGTGCCAAGCCTTATATATTTTTAAATGATGTGTACAATCCTTTCTACTAGCATTCAAACATATTACCTCAAATATGGTGCACACAGGTCTCTGCCATATAAAAATACTAAAACTCCTGCGATATGAATGAAATTTGCCTTCTTATATCAAGTAATCAACTTCTTGTCCAATAAGGATAAGTCTCTATTTATTTAGAAATAGAACTGCATACAAGCTCCATGTATGGATCAGTGTCTCTTTATTTAGAAATAAAACTGATTACAAGCTCCTTGTGATGTCCCCAATCGGATTTATGCAAAATTATTCTCTAACTTCTGATTTAAACGAAATAATTGAAATGAACAGCCTCTGATAATTCTGATTATAAAATACAAACCCTAGTTGCCTATAAATCAGAATTTGCAAAATTGAAAACTCTAGGTAGATAATCTCTTTGAAAACCCTTGAGAATTTATTTATTTTTATTTGCCAAAAGCTGATTAGAAATTTACAGGCCATAAATGGTTTTTTTAATAATTTTTCCACTTGTGTACAAGGCTGTACGCTCCCAAGATGGCAATAGTGATGGGAAATGCTGGTGATGACTGAAAATGTTGATCCTTATCACCAATCACAAAAAGAAACCCTGAAATGTTGTGCCAGCCTTCTAAGATGGTACAGCTAGCTGGTAACTGTATGTTACTGATTTTGGTATTGGTTTGGGTTTGGGTTCACTGGTTTGGTTTGCAGATTCGACCAAAAAAGTTTTTGGGGTTGGATTTGTTTTGGGTTCATGGGTACAAAAAACATATATTATATATAGCCTAAAGTAAGAAAATTTAGAGGTAATATACATATTTTCTAATATTAATAATGTACAATAATATTTATAAATATACAATATTAATAATAGATAATATGTAATAGAATAATAAAATTATAAAGGAACCAAAAACTTTGCAATTGTTGAATCCTAGCGAAGATGTGTGACGGCGATGTGTGGTGCAAGTAGTAGGTTTTGGCAGTCGACGAGAGCACTCTGCGGGTGAGGCTCAGAGGTAGCCGTTTGGAATTGCTGCTGGTTGAAATGGTGCTTCTAGGCTTTCCTCTTAGCAACTTGGATTGGGTTTGGGATTGGGTTTGTTCTTAGATTGATTGAAAAAAAGAAGTGTATCTATGAATTTGTCATGAAATGTTTATCTCTATCATACACAACTTCTAAGAGTGAGATCCTTAGTTATCTTCAACCAACATCTTTTTGGAGGACTGTACTGCCTTCTGTGGAATCCTCGTGTGGGATCTTTATCACGTAGTCTTGGGTTTTCGTTAATGGACTTTCTTATGTTTTACCTTGTTTGAGCAAAAAATCAAAGGGAATAACTATCCTAGGGGTTTTGCTTCTATTTTGATGCTAAACTTAAGATCACTCACAGTTAGTTTCCCTGATTAAATTAGAGAAAATTCTATTCTTATTGAAGTTGAATTCTTGTTTGCTAGACACTAATTATGTTTTTTAAAATATATTTGTGAATACAGGGTTCTGCTGAAAATTCTTCAATTCCCCTTATTATTATAGCAACAGAAGATACAATTCCATCTCTTCAATTGAATTTTGAAGATCATGATTATTTTGGCCTTGAGGAGGAACAGGTAGAACTATTAGTCTCTGTTATTTACATAATCACCTTCATCCTTGAGTACTCTCTGTTTTGTATTATTTCTTTTTGGTATTTTGCATCATTAAGGTTATTTTTAAGTGCTACTTCAACTCATTTAGAAATGCCAGAACTTCATTTTTTGTGGGTGGAAATTCTAGTGCTAGTTACAAAACATCATAGATAATCATAATAAAATGTCCTAAACTTGATTTAAAAAATTAAAGGCATGGTATATTAACATTTTCAGACCTTCTCTTGGAGAATGTATTTACAATTTCTATAAGCGTTCCAGCAAAGAATTTTTCTACTAGGAAGGGTTTCTTGGAATTACCTTGCCATTTGAGAACTCTAGGACATTAAAAAGGAGAATGGCCTATAATCCATTAATTTTTCAAGAAATTTTTCTAGTCGTTCCCTAGAGTATTATAATTTATGACCCTATTATCAGTCATGTTTGTTTCCACATGTAGCTGAAGAAAGTGGGAATCGATTGTGGATGGTAGGCATTAATTAATGCAAATTCCTAATATAAATGGTGTATTGGTGGTTCTGATTTGTAATACAAATGGGCATAATTGTGAGAGTTTGGGAGATGGCTAGGGACTTTGGCTTTCTTGGATCTGATTTCAAATTTTCAAGTACTAGTTTTCACCCTTTTTGTTTACTTTGGTAATGAATGATTAACAAGGTTACTCTGAATTATCCCTTCTAAAGATTTCTGGCAATTTATCCTGAAATATTTAAATTTTTTTCAGATGCAAGATCTAGATTAACAAATGCTGATTGAATTTTTGTTGCAGTCAAAATGAAACTACTAAATTTATTATGTGAATAAAATATTCAAAAATATTATTTAAATCATTCTTAATAATATTTTATGAAATTCACATAAACCAAAAACCTGGCACAAGTTTCAATGTTCCCCTGTCTAGGCTGGGGGGCTGGTCAAAACTCCCCAAAATGTCCAAAATCTGATTGCTACCTTTTTATTTCAGCACTGACATTTTTTAATCCCCACATCTCCATACAAAATGATTTCCATTTTTTTTGAGATTACAATTACTTTTTTAGACATTCCTTAAGTGTTTGCATGTGGTGGCTGGTATGGGAGGGTCCTTTTGTGACCATTTCACACATCACCCCATCGCAAATGGGGACCCCCTCTTTTGCTTTCAGTTTTAGGTTTTAGATAGGTTTGGCAGTAGTTAGATCCTTTAGATTGAGTGAGGTTGAGTTGATTTGCTCCTCAACACCTTGGATATGAACGATATATGATGATCATATCATTTGATCATCATCATTAGAGATGAAGACAATGAATGCAGGTACGAAGATCAATCATGGGAATCAAGATGATATGTGCAAGATAGAGGCTTAGACCACATGAAAAGGCTTTTGATAACGATGAATGACTCTTTGAGTTGGCAAGGTGAGTGCTACTACTCGTGGAATTAAGCAAGTTTGAGTCATTGTCAGTGACCCCCCAAAACCCTGCCTTGCCTTAGCTCACAGGTAGTGCCCCCTCAAAAGACCGACCTCTTTCAGTTAGTGGGGTATGAAAAGTACGATCTCCTTCTTGCACAGTCAATGACCCCTTGAAAGTCTGATCTAAATGAGGAAGCCCTTTTGCTTATTAAGATAAACATGTCTAAGGGTAAGTTTTAGATGTTCGATGAAATTGAAATGATTGAGTAAGCAAGGCTAACATCTTTTTTTCACAGTCAGTACCCCCTCAAAGGCCCGACCTCTTTCAGCCAATGCTTTATAAAATCCACGACTTCCTAGGATGACTGTAAGTGCTTGGTAAGATCCCTGCCCAAGGATAGAAGAAGATGTCTTAGTCAATGATCATGCTAATGGTGAAGGGAAGATCAATTCAAAGCGTCAAGTATGATAAGGGAAAGATCAAGGTGGATCATTAAGAAGTTTGAAGGCATTGCCAATGCTCCCTAAGAAGCCCGATCATCCACAGTCAATGCTCCCCTAAAACCTCGACCACATTTAGTCAATGCCCTCTCCAAAGTCCAATCTTTTTGTCTCACAGTCGATGCCCCCTAGAAAGTCTGATCTTTTTGCCAGTCAGTGACTAAGCAAAAGTTCAACCCCTCATAGTCAGTGCCCGGGTAAAAGTCCAACCACTTTTGGTTGATGCCCATGTGAAAACCTGAACTTCTTGTGCTTATCAAAATCAGCAATGAGGAAGATGAATTTGAGCGCTTGTGATCAAGGAGGGGCCCGCCTACAAAGTTAACGTTTTAATTCAAAATTTGAAAAGGTAATACAAGTCAGCCTTTTGTCTTGAAATTACCAAATGCAAAACATTAAATGAAAAGAAGCAAGTTGGCCTAATTTAATCAAGAGACATACCATTTGATCTCTATAAAGATAGGATTGATCATTTCATTTGATGAATCAGCGATCTTACATTGTCAAGAGGCAGCAATCCCATTCAATCAAGGCGAACTCATCATAAAGACTCAGCGAATTCTCCATTTGCCAAGCGAATTACTATCCAAGGACAGCGCATTCATCATTGACAAGAGGCAGCGATCTCATTCAAGAAAGGCGAATTCACCTTCAAGGGTTAGCGAATATATTGCTGCAGACCAGCGGTCCTACATTATCAAAAACAGTGATCGGCATCAATAATCAGCGAGTTAAAGGATCAACATCAGCGTTTACCAGCATCAATCACAGCAATAGCGCATTGAGACAAGGTCAATTTTGCCAAATTAAAGGCTAATTTGAATTTACCAGTCAGTATAAGACTCATTTTCAGGTCTGAATTGTTGATACATGATAGCTTCGGTAAGATAAATGATTGAATGATAGATAAGTGAAGTCTCTCATTCAATCATCTATCTCATCGATAGACTATGATAAGACTTCATTTATCATTCCTTTGTCTGATGATTATTATAATTGCTCTTCTATATGTTATTGCATTATCGGTTTTTCTTATACCAATAATGATGATCGTATGCATGATCATTCAAACTTATGTTGATATTTACATATACGATCTTGCTGTGATCGTATTCCTTGATTTGTATATATATAACCTTGCAAACAAATCCCGATTAATATCGGGTTCTTAACCAATGCATAAATACCGATTAGCATCGGTCATAATTCGTAATGCACAAACACCAATTAGTATCGGTTGTATTTGTTAAATACATTCACACCGATTGGTATTGGTAAAGTACGATTATGGTTTTGAAAAGGCACGATCAAGTAATATCTTGATCGGCCATGTCTAATAGACATGACCGGTCAAGGTATTACTTGATCCCCTTGCTTGCATATATATATATATACCGATCGGTGGATGTTTGAGAATCATTGAAATTATTAATGCTCTCTCTCCACCTGCAGCATAGAATATAATAATCAGATTTATTATATAGTGAATTGACAATTACATGAAAAATACAATAACATTATATATCTTGCTCATTGAATAGAAAATTGAAAACATTTACATGGTATCAGAGCTATAGTAAAATCGAACCTGTGGCTTTTCAATTTTGTGTAAAATTCAAGTCAAGAATATATCCAACATCACATTTCTCCAAATGGCCAGCACTATCAGATTCGAAGATAGACTCGGAGGAGGCGATGATTTCTCAGCATGCAAGTTTAGAGTTAAGATGATTCTAAGAGAAAATAAAGTTGAATCATTTGTAAAAGCTGAAACTACAGAACCTTAGATTGAACCTGACAAAGCGACATGGATAGAGGGAAATGAAAAAGCCATCAAAATCATAGTTGATGGGGTGAGGAATAATATTATGCCCATTATAAGGAAACATGAAACGGCCTACAACATGTTCAAAGCACTTGAAGATGCATTCGAGATATCCAATGCAAGTAGAACCTTGGCTTTAAAGAGAGAAATAAATCATATAGCTATGATCAAAGAGAAGTCAGTCAATGTCTACTTCATGTGGATATCAGCCCTAAGGGATGAGCTAGCAACCCTTGGATATGAGATCCAAAGCAAAGAATTAACACTCATTGCTCTAGATGAGTTGCCTAGTATATGGGAAACATTCGTCCAAGGCATCAGTGCATGGGCTAAATATCCAAAGTTTGAAAGGCTAAGGGCAGACTGTCTCCAAGAAGAATCAAGGTTAAATAAGAAAGGGATCAAACAAAAGAATATAGATGAAGATCTCCAAGTCCTAAATACAAACTCCAATAAGAAAAGCAAGAAGAAACAATTTAGGAAGAGGAAAGGTCATCAAGGCTAGAATACCTCCCAGAAGGATCTCTCTCATATTCAATGTCACAGGTGCGACAAATTCGGGCACTATGTTGCTAAATTTCCGGAAAGAGCTAAACAACAAGCCACATTTGCCAGAACTGGAAAATCAAAGGGAGGAGATGACTCCGAGAAGTATGTGTTAATGCATGATAGCTTCTGTAAGATAAATGATTGAATGAGAGATAAATGAAGTCTCTCATTTAGTCATTTATCCATACGATAATTATGATGAAAAACTTAAAGCTATTAATCCTTCATTTGATAACCATTCTTCATTTGTATATGATCAATCTACTTAGTTCGATCAAATGCTTAACTATCGATAATCATCCTATAGCATTATTTGTCTTCACCGATTATTAAATCGGGCTAACCAATGCAATCTGATTTATATCGGTTCACATATTTAATAGTAAACAAATGATTATCGGATTAACCAAACACCGATTAGTATCGGGTGTTAATATAAGCTTGCACCGATTGATATTGGGTTATGTATGCATCGATTAATATCGGGTGGCAAGGTAAAGAAGCACTGATTGGTTTCGGGCTATTAAAGTTAAGCATACACCAATAGTTATCGGTTGTTAAGATAAACATACACCGGTTGGTATCGGTTGTTAAATATGCACCGTTTGTTATTAATATGATTAGCAAAGGGGCACGATCAAGTAATGTCTTGATCGGTCATGACCGGTCAAGGCATTGCTTGATCGTACCCAGCTTGCTATATATATCAAATGGCATTTGTGAGAAAGGACATCGAAATTAATAAATGCTCCTCTCACCTGCCATACAAAAGAAGATAGTCAGATTTATAATATAAATAGTTAACACATAGAACAAGATAATATCAACTAGAATATAACTTGCATAGTGAATGGAACATTGAACATCATTTACATGGTATCAGAGCCAGGTTAAATCGAACTTGAGGCTGTTCAATTTTGCGGAAAATTCTAAACAAGCATATATTTAACATCACAACTCTGTCAATGGCTAGCGCTATCAGATTTGAAGATAGACTCGGAGGAGGTGATGACTTCTCAGCATGGAAGTTCATAATTAAAATGATTCTAAAAGAAAATAAAGTCGATTCATTTGTAAAAACTGAAATTGAAGAACTTGAGACTGAACCTGACAAAACAACTTGGAGAGAGGGAAATGAAAAGGCCATCAAAATCATAGTTGATGGGGTGAGAAATAATATTATGCCCATCATAAGGAAACATGAGACAGCCTACAACATGTTCAAAGCACTTGAAGATGCATTTGAGATATTTAATGCCAGTAGAACCTTGACTTTGAAAAGAGAAATAAATCACATAGCCATGATAAAAGGAGAATCAGTCAATGCCTACTTCATGTGAATATCTACCCTAAGGGATGAACTAGCAACCCTTGGATATGAGATCCAAAGCAAAGAATTAGCACTCATTGCTCTAGATGGGTTGCCTAGCATATGGGAAACATTCGTCCAAGGCATCAGTGCAAGGGATCAATCTTCTAAATTCGATAGGTTAAAGGTTGACTGTTTGCAAGAGGAATCAAGGCAAAATAAGAAAGGGATCAAGCAAAAGAATATAGATGAAGATCTCCAAGTTCTAACTACGAACTCAAACAAGAAAAAGCAAACAGAAACAATTCAGAAAGAGAAAAGGTCGTCATGGCAAGAACACCTTCAAGAAGGACCTTTCTTAGATTCAATGTTTCAGATGTGACAAATTTGGGCACTATGTTGCCAAATGTCCAAAAAGAGCTAAGCAACAAGCCACATTTGCCAAAACAGGAAAATCTAAAAGGGAAGAGGACCCTGAGAAGTATGTACTCTATTCAGCACTCACAAACCAAGCATCAAACAAAGTTAACTCCTGGGTGATCGACAGTGGCTCATCCAGACATATTACAGGATTCAGAGAAGTGCTAGACTCCATGAAAGAGGAGAATGATGAGGAGGTAACTATCGGAGATGATTCTACACATCCAATCAAAGGAGTTGGAACCTGCACCATCAAACTAAAGTCAGGTGTATCATTACAACTTAAAGGAGTACTATATGTTCCAGGCATCAAGAGAAATCTAGTCTCAATATCAACACTGGAGGAAAATGGATACAGAGTAACCTTCATGGACAACAGAGTATTGGCTTGGCCAAAGAACTCATCCATCAAGAAAGCTAAAACGATTGGTCAAAGACAAGGCTACCTGTATGAGCTATGCACAGAACCCAACTTAGTCCTAATTCATGAAACTACAGATGCTAATGAAGTCTGGCATAGAAGACTAGGCCACCTAAATTTTAGAACTTTATCATCAATGGGAGACCTTGTCACAGGTCTACCTAAGTTAAAGCAATATCATTCAGGGGCATGCAAAGGATGTGCCATAGGTAAAAATACTAAGGGTGCTTTTCAAAATAGTACTAGGAAAACAAGTAATATTTTAGAGTTAGTTCTGTAATGTCCCAATTTATGAATTCCTAAGATTTTTGCCTAAATTCTGAATTTGCAGTGAGACTTCTTTTTATTCTAGTGATCAGTGACGACAATTTTAAAACCCAGCCATAATTCTGATATAAAATGGATATTATTTTAGACCCACCATAATGCCTATGTGGAATAATATATCTTTACCACAATATAGTCGATACCAGTATGCAAATATAGGTAGATATCGAACTTATAGATATTTGGATGGACTATTGAGATAAGGTGCTGACGTAAATAAATATTCGTTATGATATTGACTTGGTAATTAATTTCCTCAAGAAATGACAGCTATGAGTATGTAGCAAATATTATCGCTATATGCTATTATTTAAATATGAACTTTATATTGATCTGAAGATGAGAGGATGATCGCTTCCCTGGTATCTCTTCTTTATGTATGTATATATATTATTTATTGCTGATCGATCTGATCCCTTATCGATGAGTATCCTGCTCCTGGTGTGATAAGTGAAGAATGCAAGTGGGGTGCCTTTCCTGATGTTTGCTTATGCCCCTTACGCCACCTTGGTATGCCTTAATGGTAGTCTGCTCTTAGAGTGCAAATCTGAACTGGATTAAAAATAAGGAAAAAATACCCAACTCCCTGCCCCCGTTTGTGAGGATATGATCTCCCTTAAATATGTGATGACAGGTGGTGACAGTGAGGAGTTGTATCCCTTCCTCAATTGTGGCCCTTCATAAATGTCTAATTACACCCTTAGTCATTAGTTGTTAGTTTATCTTTAATCCAATTTCTCTATAAATCACATGATAAGGCATTGGTCTTTAATTCAATGATGAATGGTTATCGTGCCTCTTCATAATTAATCTATCGATCATTAACATAACAATATTCTTAAATTACTGACAAACGGCAGATTATTGTTTGTCTATCATAAGTCGGGGTGCTGGAAATGATTTGATAAAATCGAAGGATTGCTCCTCTATGGATTGGTTCTCATGCTCTTCATGCCTTGATCGATCGATGATCCTTCTTCTCTCATTTATGGCGGTGGTTTATTGCTGATGTATTTTGGATCTGTTTATTATCCTAGGATGCTTGGCCGTAGATCCTAGATAACATGCTGCTATGATATCCTTGATATGTTGATCATTTTGCTAATGGTCTTGGGGTCTTCCTCACTCAGATCAGGTGTAGGTGTATTACATAATACTGGACTCATCTTCGATGCAATTCTTCCAACGATGCAATGATATCTATTGTTGTTGTTTGTGATTATAATCGTTGTCTTTGGTATCTTAATTCATGGCTTATGTATACTGACGATCGCTGCATTAACACACATTCATTCTATTTGCTGCGTCTATGGTATTAACACAGTTGATCTATCTTCATTGCTACTTTGATGATTAATTGTAATCTGTATTGCCCATTAACAAACCGCTGTTATGTGATTGCTGCATATCGTACCATATTGGATATCTTCTTAGACTAATCGAGATTTAGTCTTATCGATTGTGTATGGAGGGTAGTCTGTTAATATTGATGGATATATAACTAACCGATTGTTTGATGCTTAAGTCTTTGTCTCATTATTTAGTCGGTGCTTTAAACCCCTTATGTAAGATGTGTCTTATAACCGCTCGTTCTTCTTTGTTGATATCAATTTGGCATATTGTTCATGTATCCTAGTTATCTTTACTCATATGCACTCACCGGGTATTAATTTTATTATTATTATTTATTTATATTACTTATATTATTATTATTTATAATTAAGCAATATAAATTTTATATTAAATTTTATTTGTTATTAATAAATAATGATCATATATAACATAAATAATAATCATAACAAATAATAAACATTAATAATTATATATTAGAGGAAAATCGTGAAGTCTCATAAATGAGACGATTTTCCAATATTATTAAATATTAATTAATAAATGTTTTAATTCGTATTTATTTAATCACAATAATCCAAATGTCCAAAAGGGGTTATGACAAGTTCATTCTGATGTATGTGGACCCATGTCCACACCTTCTTTGGGGGGATTTTTGTATTATGTAATATTTGTTGATGACTACTCTAGGAAAACTTGGATCTACTTTCTGAAATGTAAAGAATCAGAAGAGATCCTTAATAGGTTTAAAGAATTCAAATCATTAACAAAGAACTACTTAGGAAATAAAATTAAAACCCTAAGAACTAATAATGGGGGGGAATACACCTCAGAATTATTTAAAGAGTTTTGTAAAAATTCAGGGATTAAGAGGGAGTTAACAATACCTTATAACCCTCAACAAAATGGGGTAGCTGAGAGGAAAAATAGGACAATCGTTGAAGTTGCCAAAGCTATGATTCTTGATCAGATTCTAAATGTCAATCTTTGGGCAGAAGCAACTAGCACTGTTGTATATATTCAAAACAGATGTCCTCATCCCATCTTGCAGATAAGATCCCTGAGGAAGTCTTTACTAAATCAAAACCAGATATTAGCCACCTTAGGATATTTGGATGCCCTGTCTATATTCATGTACCTAAGGAGAAAAGATTAAAATTAGAACCTTCTGGAAAAAGGGGAATCCTTGTAGGATATAGTGAAACCTCCAAAGCCTACAGGATATATATACCTAGCCAAAAGAATATTGAACTAAGTAGGGATGTGATCTTTGAAGAAGACTTAGCCTTCAAAAGAGTCCAAAGCTCTCTAGACCCTGAAGTCTATATCCCTACCCCTAGCATAGATAAAGATCGTACTCCTGAGCTTCAGAGGGAGAATCTTGAGGAAACTATATGTGAAACTCAAAGTCCACCTAGAGAAAACCTCAAGAAAAGACCACTATGGGCCACAAAGTCTGTAGCAAAAGCTCAGAAGTTTGTTGCTCCCTCAGGGACCTTCAGGGAAAGAAAAAGGCCAAATAAATTCACTAGCTATGTTGCCCTTATGAATGATCTCTCTAAAGCCAAACCAAACAATGTATCAAATACACTTGAACATCAAGTATGGAAGGATGCCATGTCTGAAGAGTTTCAGTCCATTATTAAAAATGATGTTTGGGAGATTGTTCCTAGGCCAACTAAGAAATCTGTTGTTTCATCTAAATGACTTTTCAAGATCAAACATGCTATAGACGACAGTATTGAAAAATACAAGGCCAGATTTGTAGCTAGAGGGTTCTCACAAAGGGAAGGAATAGATTATGAAGAAACTTTTGCACCTGTTGCTAGGTATACATCAGTTAGAGTTGTATTAGCCATTGCAGCAGCAAAGGGGTGGAAGGTACACCAGATGGATGTTAAGACAACATTTCTAAATGGTGAGATCTTAGAAGAAGTCTACCTCGAGCAACCTGAAGGGTTTGAAATTTATGATGCTGAGTCTTATGTGTGTAGACTCAAGAAAGCTCTCTATGGGCTTAAAGAGGCTCCTAGGGCTTGGTATGAAAGAATTGACACCTATCTCTCAGGACTAGGCTTCTCTAAGAATGATGCAGATCCTAATCTCTACTACAAAAGAAATAAAGGTGATATGCTAATAATGATTTTATATGTTGATGACTTATTAATCACAGGAAATGATCACCTTATCGATCGATGTAAGAAAGATCTATCCAAAGAATTTGATATGAAGGACTTGGGACTCCTTCATTACTTCCTAGGATTGGAAGTATGGCAGAATTCTGACAACATTATACTCAACCAAGGAAAGTATACCTCAGACATTTTGAAGAGATTCAGAATGCGAAATTGTAGGCCTATGACCTCTCCTATGGAAACCAACTTACATAAACTTAAAGAAGCAGCAGCAGAGTCACAACCCACTGACCCTACTCAATACAGACAGATGATCGAATCTCTGATGTACCTGGTAAATACAAGGCCAGATAGCTGTTATGCAGTTAATGCTCTAAGTCAGTTTATGTGTGGACCTAAGGAGATACACCTGGTTGCAGTAAAACACATTATAAGATACCTACAAGGTACCCTAAACCTTGGTCTCAAATATGAGAAAGTTGATATAGACCTACATGGATTTACAGATTCAGATTGGGCTGGAAGTGTGACTGACAGAAAGAGCACTTCAGGGTGTTGCTTCAGTCTAGGTTCAGCTATGATATCTTGGATCAGTAGGAAGCAGTCTTCCATAGCTCAAAGCTCCACCGAGGCCGAATATATTGCAGCTTCTATGGCTGCCCGAGAAGTAGTATGGCTTAGGAAGGTGTGTGTGGGGTTGTTTGGAGAGCCTATGAAACCCACTGTTATACATTGTGACAATCAGAGTTGCATAAAACTTTCAGTAAATCCAGTGTTCCATGACAGATCCAAGCATATTGAGATTCCATACCACTATGTGTGAGATATGGTAGACATGAATGTGATTCAATTAGAATATGTTTGTACAGGAGATCAAACTGCAGATATTCTGACCAAACCTCTTTCTTGAGTGAAGGTTGATCACTTCAGAAAAGGTTTAGGTATGATAGAAAGGTAATTTGCTTTGTATATCTGTATTTGCATATCAATAAGATGTTTAATGTGTTAACTTCTTTGTCATGATAGGACATTTTGGATTTTATCCCCTGGGTTTATATCTAAGAGGTGACGATCTTTCAAGATAATGAACACTTGTATGTAGACATTATAAGGTGACGATCTTATGATGTCCAAACCAGTTATCATGCTAGATCTCTGGTGTGTCATGCATGTGCCATGATTGTGTTGTGATAAAACATTTGTATAAGGTGTTAGTGCACGTATCACAACTTGGATAAGATGAGAATTTAATCCTTCTCATATGATTATCCTTAAGTATTGCGCGTTTAGGCAATATTGATATCAGATGCTTAGGTGATATCCTGTCATCACAAGATTGACGTGATGGACAATTGTATCACGTGTTTAGGTGATACTTCATATCATGTGATTAGGTGATATGATTTTCTAGAGAGTCAGATTGTGTAAAGAATGCTAACTATCATTTGAATTATGATGCTTGATATATTTGCATTTATCTTACCTAGCTAAGAGGGAGTGTTAATGCATGATAGCTTCAGTAAGATAAATGAGTCTCTCATTCAATCATTTATCCTATCAATAATTATGATGAAAAACTTCAAGCTATTAATCCTTCATTTGATAACCATTCTTCATTTGTATATGATCAATCTACTTAGTTCGATCAAATGCTTAACTATCGATAATCATCCTATAGCATTATTTGTGTTCACCGATTATTAAATTGGGATAACCAATGCAATCCGATTTATATCGGTTAACATATTTAATAGTAAACAGATGATCATCGGATTAACGAAACACCGATTAGTATCGGGTGTTAATATAAGCTTGCACCGATTGATATTGGGTTATGTATGCACCGATTAATATCGGGTGGCAAGGTAAAGAAGCACTAATTGGTTTCGGGCTGTTAAAGTTAAGCATACATCGATAGTTATCGGTTGTTAAGATAAACATACACCGGTTGGTATCGGTTGTTAAATATGCACCTTTTGTTATTAATAGGATTAGCAAAGGGGCACGATCAAGTAATGTCTTGATCGGTCATGACCGGTCAAGGCATTGCTTGATCGTACCCAGCTTGCTATATATATCAAATGGGATTTGTGAGAAAGGACATCGAAATTAATAAATGCTCCTCTCACCTGCCATACAAAAGAAGATAGTCAGATTTATAATATAAATAGATAACACATAGAACAAGATAATATCAACTAGAATATAACTTGCATAGTGAATGGAAAATTGAACATCATTTACAGTATGTACTCTACTTGGCACTTACAAACCAAGCATCAAATAAGGCTAACTCATGGGTGATCAACAGTGGCTCATCCAGACACATTGCAAAGTTTAGAGAAGTGCTAGACTCCATGATAGAGGAGAATGATGAGGAAGTGACTATCGGAGATGACTCTACACATCCAGTCAGAGGAATTGGAACCTGCACCATCAAATTGAAGTCGGGCTTATCATTGCAGCTTAAAGGAGTACTCTATGTACGAGGCACCAAGAGAACCTAGTCTCCATCTCAGCACTAGAGGATAATGGGTACAGATTGACCTTCATGGACAACAGAGTGTTGGGTTAGCCAAGGAATTCATCCATTAAGAAAGCTAAAACCATTGGTCAAAGCCAAGGCTACTTATATGAGCTGTGCATAGAGCCCGACCTAGCCTTAGTCCATGAAGTTGTAGATGCTAATGAAGTTTGGCATAGAAGACTAGGTCACCTGAATTTTAGAGCTTTATCATCAATGGGAAACCTTGTCACAGGTCTACCCAGGTTAAAGTAGTATCACTCAGGGGCATGCAAGGGATGTGCCCTAGGTAAAAATACTAAGGGTTCTTTTCAAAATAGTACTAAGGAAACAAGTAATGTTTTAGAATTAGTCCACTCTGATGTATGTGGACCTATGTCTATACCCTCTTTAGGGGGATTCTTGTATTATGTAATATTTGTTGGTGACTATTCTAGGAAAACTTGGATCTACTTTCTGAAATGTAAAGAATCAGAAGAGATCCTTAATAGGTTTAAAGAATTTAAATCACCAACAGAAAACTCCTCAGGAAATAAAGTTAAAACCTTAAGAACTGACAATGGGGGGGAATACACCTCTGATTTGTTTAAAGATTTTTGTAAAAATGCTGGGATTAAATGGGAGCTTACTATACCTTATAATCCTCAAAAAAATGGGGTAGCTTAGAGGAAAAATAGGACAATTGTAGAAGCTGCCAAAGCTATGATCCTAGATCAGAACCTCAATACCAATCTTTGGGCAGAAGCAACCAGCACTGTCGTGTATTTACAAAATAGATGTCCTCACTCTCATCTTGAAGATAAAACTCCTGAGGAAGCTTTTACTAAAGTAAATCCAGATATCAGCCATCTTAGGATATTTGGGTGCCCTGTTTATTTTCATGTACGTAAGGAGAAAAGATCAAAACTAGAGCCTTTTGGAAAAAGGGGAATACTTGTTTGGTATAGTGAAACCTCCAAGGCTTACAAAATCTATATACCTGGTTAGAGGCATATTGAACTTAGTAGGGATGTAATTTTTGAGGAAGACTTAGCCTTCAAAAGAGCCCAAAGTTCCATGGAACATGAAGTCCATGTTCCTGCCCCTAGCATAGATGAAGATCCTATCCCTGAGCTTTAGACAGAGAATCTTGAGGAAAATGAACATGAAATACGAAACCCACCTAGAGAAAATCTCAAGAAAAAACCACTATGGGCCACCAAAACTGTAGAAGAAGCTCAGAAGTATGCTGCCCCTTCAGGAACCTTCAGAGAAAGCAAAAGGCCTAACAAATTCACTAAATATGTTGCCCTCATGAATGATCTTTCAAAAGTTGAACCTACCAATGTGTCAGATGCACTTAAACATCAAGTATGGAAGAATGCCATGTCTAAGGAATACCAGTCCATTATGAAAAATAATGTTTGGGAGATTGTTCCTAGGCCAGCTTGAAAATCTGTTGTCTCCTCCAAATGGCTCTTCAAGATCAAACATGCTGCAGATGGCAGCATTGAGAAACACAAGGCTAGATTTGTAGCCAGAGGGTTGTCACAAAAGGAAGGAATTGATTATGAAGAAACCTTTGCACTTGTAGTCAGATATACCTCAGTAAGAGCAGTCTTAGCCATTGCAACAACAAAAGGATGGAACGTACATCAGATGGATGTAAAGACAACATTTCTTAATGGAAAGATTGCACAAGAAGTATATCTAGAGCAACCCGAAGGGTTTGAGATTCATGATGTAGAGTCTCATGTGTGTAAACTCAAGAAAGCTCTTTATGGGCTTAAACAGGCTCCCAGGGCTTGGTATGAAAGAATTGACACTTATCTCTCAGGGCTAGGCTTCTCAAATAATGATGCATATCCAAATCTCTACTATAAGCAAGACAAAGGTGATATGCTGATATTGATTTTATATGTTGATGATTTGTTAATCACAGGAAAAGATCACCTCATAGATCAGTGTAAGAAAGAACTTGCTAAAGAATTTGACATGAAGGACTTGGGACTCCTTCATTACTTCCTAGGTTTGGAAGTATGGCAGAATTCTGATGGCATTATACTAAACTAGGGTAAGTATACCTTGGACATTTTGAAGAGATTTGGAATGCTAAACTGCAGACCCATGACCTCTCCAATGGAAACAAACCTTCATAAACTTAAGGAAGCAGCAGCAGAATCACAACCCTTAGATCCTACTCTATACAGGCAAATGATTGGGTCCCTGATGTACATGGTAAATACGAGACCAGATATCTGTTATGCAGTGAATGCCTTAAGTCAGTTTATGTGTGAACCAAAGGAGATACACCTGGTAGCAGTAAAACATATCATGAGATATCTACAAGGTACCCTAAACCTTGGTCTCAAATATGAGAGAGTTGAACTAGATTTACACGGATTCACAGATTCAGATTGGGCTGGAAGTTTAATTGACAGGAAAAGCACCTCAGGATGTTGTTTCAGTTTAGGTTCAGCCATGATATCCTGGATCAGTAGAAAACAGTCATCGGTAGCACAGAGTTCCACTGAGGCCGAATACATTGCAGCTTCCATGGCTGCTCGAGAGGCAGTATGGCTTAGGAAGTTGCTTGTAGGGTTATTCGGTGAACCAATGAAACCTACAATTATTCATTGCGACAACCAGAGTTGTATCCGGTGTTTCATGACAGATCCAAACATATTGAGATTCCATATGATTATGTGCGAGACATGGTAGACAGGAATATGATCCAGTTGGAATACATTTGTGCAGGAGATCAGACAATAGATAATCTTACCAAACCACTTTCTAGGGTGAAAGTTGAGCACTTCAGAAAAGGTCTTGGTATGATTGAAATTTAATTTGCTTTGTATTCCTGTACTTATATTATTAAGATGTTTAATGTGTAAACTTCTTTGTCATGATATGACTTTTATGGGCTCCACCCCCTGTGTACATTTCTAAGAGGTGACGATCTCTCAGATAATGAACACTTGTATGTAGACATTATTAGGTGATGATCTTATAATGATCAAACTAGATATCATGTGTGATTCCTGGTATATCATGGATGTGCCATGATTATGTTGTGGTAAAGACATTTGGAAATGTCAGTGCACATACCACAATTTGGATAAAATGAGAATTTAATTACTCTTATGTAGTCATCCTTAGTATTGCTTACTTTGCAATACTGATATCACGTTCTTATGTGATATCTTGTCATCACAAGTTGATGTGATGAACTTTTGTATCACGTGTTTAGGTGATGCTTCATATCACGTGCTTAGGTGATATCTTTGAATCACAAGTTAATGTGATAAACTTTTGTATCACGTGTTTAGGTGATACTTCATATCACCTGCTTAGGTGATATGACTTCTTGTATCACATATTTAGGTGATACTTCATGTCATGTGCTTAGGTGATGTGATTTCTTGTATCATATGATTGGTGATACTTCATGTCACATGTCTAGGTGATATGATCCTCTCTCTGGAGAGTGAGATTATAAGACTACATAAGGAATACTGACCATCATGAGAAATGTGATGCTAGATATGTTGTCTTTCATTCATCTTCCCTTGCTAAGAGGGAGTGTTGATACATGATAGCTTCGGTAAGATAAATGATTGAATGAGAGATAAATGAAGTCTCTCATTCAATCATCTATCTCATCGATAAACTATGATAAGACTTCATTTATCATTCCTTTGTCTGATGATTATTATAATTGCTCTTCTATATGTTATTGCATTATCGGTTTTTCTTATACCAATAATGATGATCGTATGCATGATCATTCAAACTTATGTTGATATTTACATATACGATCTTGTTGTGATCGTATTCCTTGATTTGTATATATATACCTTTGCAAACAAATCCCGATTAATATCGGGTTCTTAACCAATGCATAAATACCGATTAGCATACATCATAATTCGTAATGCACAAACACCGATTAGTATCGGTTGTATTTGTTAAATACATTCACACCGATTGGTATCAGTAAAGTACGATTATGGTTTTGAAAAGGCACGATCAAATAATATCTTGATTGGCCATGTCTAATAGACATGATCGGTCAAGGTATTACTTGATACCCTTGCTTGCATATATATATATATATATATACCGATCGGTGGATGTTTGAGAATCATTGAAATTATTAATGCTCTCTCTCTACCTGCAACATAGAATATAATAACCATATTTATTATATAGTGAATTGACAATTACATGAAAAATACAATAACATTATATATCCTGCTCATTGAATAGAAAATTGAAAACATTTACATGAATCAGGATATTGTGATCATATTTTGAAATCAGACCTAAGAATAATGCTGGTACAGTTTCAAGTTTAAGATTTTAAAGAGGTTTCAGTCATAGGACAATTCAGTTCCACATGAGAAAGCTAACAACAAAGCAGGTGAAGATGTATATGTGGATATTGAGAATGAAGATGAAGAAGTAGTGTAATGTCCCCTTCTCATTGATGCTCTGTCAGTGGTCCATTAGCCTATTCCTGAGACCCGTAGGGTAGGTGGAATGAGGAATGAGGGTCTAGCATTGATGAAACGAGGACTTACTATTTTTAGTAAGTCAGGGAATGGCCATTTTGGTGTTACTATACTACTGGGCTCTCCATGTTCTGCCTCTGGACGCGATGATCATGCTTTTCTGAGCATTAGTTCTTGAGTTACTATTTTTAGTAAGTGGCAGTGTGGCACAATTCTATTATTGGTAGTAGACAGGGTTTTGATTCTGCAATAGTTTTGGTGGTCGCCCTGACTCAGTTTCATCCTAGCAGTGTTAATAATCAGTACCAGAGCCATATGCGAAATAATTGAATATTAATTCCTTATCCTAAGGTTTAATATTTAGTTAATCTGATTATTGACGACTGATTTATTAAAATGGGGATTAATGCCTATTTTTCCCAAGTTCTTGGCGAATTCATGTTTATGAAAGAGATATCAAAATATTGAGAAAGATATTTTATTTTTTTATAACTTATCTCTAATATTTGCCAAAGTACGTGTGTCCTTGCTTTAGCGTGGGAGTTGACTTGTGGGGAATGGCGCCACTCTTGGGGTCCACTTGTAGTGGAGCGAAATGCAAAGGGAAAACACTGAAATTCAAGGAAATGGCATTTGGGTTTGAGGTGTGTGGAGCTATAAGTATGAGACTTTGGCTCCCATTTGGATATCTTTGAAAATTGCATCGTTATGCTGTCAGTTTGGCTACTGAAAATCTGAGCTTCGAAGTTGGCTTCCTAGCTGAGTCTCAGTTTCGTACTTGCAATATAGTACCTAGCTGTGCCCTTGTGTTCCCATTGCTGATTGGTTAATGAGTTGCAGATTATGGAGTGTTCGATGTTGGATTTGAGTGTTTTTGGTTGCTGGTCGCGGGATTGCTGAAAGTGAATTTTGCTTTGCTCACATCTCTTAACCAAGCGACTCCATCCATCTGGGTACCGACTCATTCTTCCTTCCATGCCATGGCGATACAATGTGTGAGTTTTTAGCTGTTTTGATTTAGCAATGATTTTATTAGACAAAATCGAACTTCCAGGGTATAGCGTGGGTTTTTGCATTTGCCTTGGGATGCATGCCAAATGAATAGTGGTTTGTTTGAGTTGTAATTTGGTTGGGATGTTATTGTTAGAGTTATATTGGGAGATTGGGATTGATTTCATGTGATTTGGGTAAAGAATGAGTGAGTTATGAGTGTTTTGATGTTTCCATAGGCTGCTGAAATTGTACTTTCAGCCTGCAGATTAGTGTAACAGAAAATTACAGTCTTGTTGTAGAAATTTGCAATTAATCTTCTCATCTCATCTCTATATTGTATGGTTGTTTTAGTAGTACTGATCACCCCTTCTTTCTGCTTTCATTTGTAACTCCCACTGCATAAGTGGAAGAGGCTGGCTTGCCGCCTTCTAAGTTTTGTAATTCAGTTTTTTTACTCTGTCCTCCCACTGAATAAGTGGTCGAGTGATAAGTTCAATATAATGGTCCTCCCGCTGAAATATGCAGTAGAGTGATAGCTTAATGTAATGTCCTCCTGCTGAAATACGTGGTAGAGTGATTGAACTTCAATTTCTTGTAATTTTTCCCTTGGTCGGTTTACCGCCAAGAGTTTGGTTTCTACCCTGCTGGATAAGCAGAAGGAGCTGGCTTGCCGCCCATGAATTGTAATTTTCAGTTTGATTATTGTTGCTAACGATCCCCAAAACACCGTATGCTCTCACCCTCCCAGTCTGGGCTCTCGGTGAACAAAAGGTGGAAGGGTTCCCTTTCAGTTGTTTGGATTATTCCTCTAACCTTAACGGGTTATTTGTTGTGGATGAATTGTTATTGGCCTAAAAAACAAAAAAAAAAAATACTGGGATATTACAGTGGTATCAGAGCTGGTTTTCCTGCCAGCCTGTGAGAGTCAGTGGGTTCAGAAGTCTCCATGAGTGACAGAGACGTCAGATACTACAATAGAGAGCAGAAGAGACAATAGTTTCAGATTCCTATAGTGCTTGAAGAGGACACATTTTCAGAAGTACTGAGAAATAGAGGGAAGGATCTAGATACCTCAGATTCAGTGGATTCAATGGCAGATAAGACTACTGAAACAAATGAGGCACCCGACAAGAAGACAGAGAGGCAATTCAATGCCATGATGGACATGATGTCTTTACTGCTGGCAAAGCTTAACCAGAATGTAAAGGGTGTCCCTAATCAGCCCAACAATGGATCGGATGCCAGCACTTCTAACACTCCTGTAGGCAATAGAAATGGTAGTAACAATGGAGGTTCAGCCCCAAGGCCTTTACAACCTGTCTTTTTGCGAAAAGAAGTACAACAAGCTAAAACAGAGATACCCACAACTCATTAGATAAGAAATAGCTACATGGAGTATGCTTCCCTTTCCGGTGAGATCTGAGATATCCTAACTCTGGATCAATTCATGAATTAGAAAATGAAAAGAGGAAGGAGGAATGACTACAAGTCGGCTGCCCCAAAAGATTTCCAGCAAGCTCTTGGAAGAGTGACCTTAGCACACTTTGATGGAAGCGCTAAGAGTACTGCCAGAGCGTGGGTACAGAAGTTGGACAATTACTTGTCCTTGAGACCGATGTCGGAGGAGGACGCCATCAAGTTTGCTACCTTGCAGTTGGATGGAGTGGCCCACGAATGATGGTACCATGGGTTGGTCACCCTTGGTCACAACTTAGTCACCACCTACGCTGATTTCACCAACAAGCTAATTGAGAGATTTGACACTCGAGATCCAAAAGTGAAGTTTAGAGAACTTGAACAACTAAGGCAGCAAGGTTCATTGGACACTAACGTGACTGAATTCCCAAACTTGTCAGTCATGGTGAGTAGCATATCAGAGAAGCGATTGGTTGTCCTTTTCACTGAATGACTTGAAGAACCATTGAGAGGATGGGTCAAAGCTTTTGATCCGCCCACCCTGGCAGAAGCTATAAAAAAATCTAGAAGTATGGAGTTGGCTGCCCCAAAGAGTAAAATTCAATCCAAGCCTTTCCCTTTCAGAAAGGATAAGAAGAAGTTTACGAATCAGACCAAGAAGTTGTCTCCGCATATGGATGATGGGCTCCGTCAAGAGCTTCGGAGAAAGAATCTATGTTACTCTTGCAGAGAACCTTGGGTTCCCGGACATAGGTGCCATGGAAAGGGGAATTTGCATTAGATGGATTGCTATTCGGAAGATGGATCAGATTCTGAAATTTCAGAACAGCAGACTGAAGTTGAGGACAACGAGTATGAAGAGGCTCCTGAAGGGCCTGAATTTGGGTCAGAAGATAGAGGAGTGGTTGCTCAACTCTCGAGCATTCACAAAAATGAGTCTTTCAGAGTTCGGGGTGTGATTGGAGAGCATCGTGTCATAGCTCTCATTGACACAGGTGCAACACACAACTTCATTGATGAAAGGATTGTTGCAAAAAAGGGACTAGTGGCAGAGGAAGTTGAGGGCTTCAAAGTCATGGTAGCAGATGGCTCCACTATATCCTGTAATAGAATGATTTCCAACATGTCTCTGAAGTTGGGAAATCATGAAATCAGAGATGATTTCTTTGTGGTAAGCATTGGAGGGGCTGATGATGTAGTCCTTGGGATTCAATGGCTGAGATCTCTTGGTGAGATCACACTAAACCTACAAACCATGGAGTTGAAATTCATGTCTGAAGGGAAGAAGGTAGTTCTGAGAGAAATTTCGCATGGGGGACTTAAAGCTGTATCCTTGAAAAGAATGGAAAGGCTGATGCGCCATAATCAGGTGGAGTGGGCAGCAAAGTGTTTGATAATGCCTTCCAATCCATTGGTGGACAAGGGCAGCTATTCCTTAGATATTTTAGCTATGGTCAAGTATAGGAGCAAGATCATGGTAATGCCTTCAGAACCACAACAAGAGCACATAAATTATCCTAAAGACATTCAAGCCTTGATAACTAAGAGAAGCAAGGTGTTCGAAAACCCACCTCCTGGCAGACCTCCTGAAAGAGGTGCCGAAGGAGCTAAGCCAGTCATGACTACTCCTTACCGATACCCTAAAAAGCAGAAGGATGAGATTGAGAAAGCAATTCAGGAATTGCTTGACATGGATTACATCCGGCCTAGAAAAAGCCCCTTTGCTTCGGCGGTTGTTTTGTTGAGAAAGAAGGATGGGACCATGCGCATGTGTGTGGATTATAGAGCCCTGAATCAGAAAACCATCAAGAATCGGTATCCTATTCCGAGGATTGATGAGCTCATTGATGAGCTACATGGGGCAGTGTTCTTCTCCAAGATTGACCTCAGATCGGGGTACTATCGGATTAGAATGAGAGCTTCAGATTTGGAGAAGACTGCTTTCAGATGCCACTTTGGGCATTTTGAGTTCCTAGTCATGCCCTTTGGTTTGACTAATGCTCCTGCTACATTCTAGTCATGCATGAACAAAATCTTCCAAGAATAGTTGAGGAAGTTTGTTTTGATATTTTTTGATGACATCCTAATATTCAACAGATCTTGGAAAGAACATCTACAACAGTTGGATGAAGTGTTTGGCATACTAGAATCTGAATACCCATTTGCCAAGGAGTCCAAATGTGAGTTTGGGATGGAAGAGTTGCTCTACCTTGGTCACATTATCAGTGCGGGTGGTGTGAAGGTAGACCCTGAAAAGATTAGAGCTATCATTGATTGGCCTACTCCTGAAAACATAACACATCTGAGGGGATTTTTGGGATTGTGTGGATTCTATCGGAGGTTTGTGAAGGGATATTCTCAGTTGGCTGCCCCCCTTACAGACCTTACCAAGAAAGGGGCTTTTGAATGGTCCGAAAAGGCACAAACAACATTTGAGCAGTTTAAGAGGATCATGAGCTCTTGCCCAGTTTTAGCATTGCTCGATTTCATTAAGCCATTTGAGCTACAATGTGATGCATCTGGAGAAGGTGTTGGTGCGGTCCTCATGCAGGATAAGCACCCCATAGTTTTTGAGAGTAGAAAGTTGAGAGGTCCCGAGAGACTATATTCCATTTATGACAAGGAAATGCTTGCCAAAATGCATGCACTTGCAAAATTCAGACAGTATCTGGTGGAGAGTAAATTCATTGTTAGACTGATCACAATAGTCTTAAACACTTCATGCATCAGAAGGATCTCAATGAGAGACAGCAGAAATGGGTGAGTAAGCTACAAGCTTACGACTTCGATATTGAGTATGTTAAGGGCAAAAACAATGTGGTGGCAAATGCCTTATCTAGGAGACCCCATTTAAGCTCACTTTGTGAGCTTACTGCTGGTTGGAGAGAGTTATTGCTTGCTGATTATGCCAAAAATCAGTTTGCAATCAGCCTTATAGAAGGTACTTTTCATGATGAAAGTTACAATTTGGTTGAGGGATTGATACTGTACAAGGGAAGAATCTTCATAGTACCTAAATCTAAGTTAAAAGAGAAGATTTTGAAGACTTTCCATGACATTCCCCTTGCTGGTCACCAAGGTTATTTCAAAACATACAGGCAGATCCGGGAGAGATTCTCTTGGAAGGGGCTTAAAATGATGTTTTGAGGTACATTAAAGAGTGTCATACATGTCAGAAGAACAAAGATGAGCACACTCTACTAGCTGGTTTGTTACAACCCTTGCCTATTCCCGGTCAAAAATGGGAAAGTATTTCCATGGATTTCATCACGGGGTTGCCCCGGGCCCAAGGGAAGGATAGTATCTATGTGGTGGTGGACGAACTTACAAAGTTTGCTCACTTCTTCGCCATCACCAGCTCTTTTACAGCAGTTCAAGTTGCTGAAGTGTTCTTCCAGGAGGTGTTTAGATTGCATGGTTTGCCGAAGAACATTGTGAGTGATAGAGACAACAAGTTCCTAAGTGCTTTTTGGCAGGAGATTTTCAGATTGTGTGATACTGTGCTCACTCCAAGCACCAGTTATCACCCTCAAACTGATGGGCAGACCGAGATAGTGAATAAGTGGTTGGAAGGTTATCTTAGAAACTATGTCTCGGAGCAGCAAAATACTTGGGTGAGATGGCTTCACCTAGGGGAATATTGTTACAATTCTTCCTATCACATGTCCATTCGGATGTCACCATTCATGGCACTATATGGTTATGAAGCTCCTAGCTTCGTAGACTTAGTATTTGGTGATAGCAGAACCCCTCAGGCAAAGGATATGATGCAGCAAAGTCAGGATATTCTGAGAATTTTTAGGGACAATCTCCAGCATGCATAGAATCAGCAGAAGTTGTATGCTGATCAGCAGCGTATTGAGCGCACCTTTGAGGTGGGCGACATGGTTTATTTGAGGCTCCAGCCCTACAGACAGTCTACTCTCAAGAAGAGTGGGGTTGAGAAATTGAAGCCTCGATCCTATGGGCCTTTCAGAGTTTTCTAAACAAAGCACAAGAGAGTTGAAAAGAAGAATGCTATTAAGATGTCAAAGATAACGAAGGATAGTGCAAGATCTCAAGTGATACAAATTGCCACTCCAAGAGTAAATAAGCTTGAAGATGAGATCACAGTGGAAGAGTATGATTTGGAGACTATCGACTTAGGTCCTCCCACCACTGAGCAAGCCATGGAAGACTTGAATGATACCGTGAAAACAGTCCATGATATGTTGAAGTTAGAAGTATTTAAGATCAAGAAACTAGAAAGAGAAGTGAGTGCGTTGAGAAGCTTCCTGCAGCAGGTCAAGGAACCGCTAAGGCAACATGATACAACAAGCACGCCACCATCGCTGCTTCCTCCAGACTTAGTTGATAATTTAGAGAAAATGAGGACTTCAGCTCACCTGATGGAGAATTGCATAAATAAGTCTTTCAAGAAGGCAAATGCATTTGTGAAAGAGCTAGTAAGTATATTTGATAAAGTCTCAAGTTTTTTTGAAAGAACTCAAATCCTCATGGCAGCCTATGATGTTTTCACTTTCACTAGAGATCATACCGTGCTGAGACTGCAAGCAATGAAGAATTTATCTAAGCAGACTTTGGTGAATGGAGGGGTATTGAAAGATGGACAATCACCTAATTTCTAGTAGTGGTAACTTGCTCCGAATGAGGAAGGTCATCTTCGAGGATATTGGTAGTGGTTGCACTCAAGTAGACAATGCTATAAATGTGATACATGATAAGATTGTGAGTAGCCGAAATCATACTTGAGAAGGAGATGAATGAACGAATTCATATAGATGCTGATCAACTGATTGAGAGAGTGAAAGTCATTCTTTGGGACAGCTGAAAAATTAATTGCTCAAATAATCAGATAATTAAGTGTATTCAATAAAGGAGAAGAAGGCTCCTTAAATAGAGATTTGTAAGAATATGTACAAATCGTTAACAGGAATATAAACTTGACGCTAAATATAGCGACCACCAGTTCAACTGTAAGACACTAAAAATAACTTAAACAAACCAACTAACTGATAATTGAAGATGACCATTATAGACAATATAATATTATTTTAATACCCTCCCTAATGGTCATCGTACTCAATACCCTTCAGAAGACATTGTAGGTCTTTTGATCACAAATGCAAAGAACACTCTGCTACTATGGAGACCCTCCCAGGATATACAAAATGTTAATGACCAAGAGTACCAGAAGCCGTCTAACCTAATTTAATCTTCACACGCGAATTATAGAACCGTCACACGCGAATTACTGAGCCTGAAACCATGATTTTGAGGAAAAATCGTCAAACCCTCCAAAGAGCAACACGATTTTAGCAAAAACCACAAAAACTTTTGTAGAAGAGTATTGAGCACTATTTACTCCGGAAACTTTGAAACAAACTACAAGATACCATGGTTGCAGATGTTTGCCCCAACAACGCTAGGAGCGACTAAAAATAAACTACAACAAACCACAATTTTTGTCGAAAAAACCGTCAAACCTTGAAATTTGAGGTTACAATTCATCGTATTTGTGGAAAAATGGTAAAACCCAAGAATAACAAAATCTCATGCGAACATTGCGAATTACAAATGATATATGATTTTTGAATTTTTTAGCAAAAAAATCGTGAAAAACCCATGAACAATTTTTTAGGAAAAAAATCGTGAAAACCCATAGATAATTTTTGAGAAAAAAATTAAAAAAACCCTCCCATGATTTTTTTGTGGCAAAAAATGTAGAAAACCCAAAATAATTTTTGTGGAAAAAATTAATAAAACCCCCAAAGATAATTTTTTGTGCAAAAAATTAACAAAACCCAGAAATAATTTTTTTGAAGACAAAAATTACAAAAAACTCAAAAATAATTTTTTTAAGGAAAAAAATTATGAAAGACCAATAATTTTTTTTTTTTTGAAAAAAAGTAAAAAAAAAACCCATGACATTGCCGCCAAAATATATGACTCAACAAACAATGATGCGATGCCCAAAAAAATCCTGATGTGTGTCGGAAAAATATCCCTCTCGCAAAAAAATATAGACTTGCCAAAAAAAACCCGCAAATTGTGCAGAATAACGTGTAGAAAGTAGGGCCATGCAATCGTCGAAGTAAACCCTTTGCGCGCAAAAAAAGAACTTGAACTTTCAGATGGAAAATATAATCTGCAGAAAAATTGCGTCAAAATGCGGGCGGAAGGAATAAAAATCAGTCGCGGGTCCCAAAAAAGACGACAGAGAAATTAAGAACCTCGTCGCAGGTCAAAAAATCGTCACCAAAAATAACTCATCTGTCAAAAATCTGTTGCTGCAGGCATAAAAACCATGTCGTGAAAATGAATCGCTTCGTCAAACAGACCTGCCATTGTGGAAAAAAAATGTAGAGAATAGACTTGTCATCTGGACACAAATTGCATATAGAGAATAACAAAAATCACGCTGTCGTCCAGAAAATTAGACATGAAAAATAAACCCACTTTGCAGGACAAATTATTGTCGCGGCTCCAAAAATTCGATGCCCTAGAAAGACCATGATGTTTCTCGAAGAAAAATCCACGCTATTTTGTTTTTGCACCATAAACCCTAATGCGGAAGACGTGATGTTGCACATAGAAAAACTTAGGAAAACTCTTTCAAAAAAACA
Organism: Cryptomeria japonica; assembly: GCF_030272615.1. Lineage (NCBI taxonomy): Eukaryota > Viridiplantae > Streptophyta > Pinopsida > Cupressales > Cupressaceae > Cryptomeria > Cryptomeria japonica. The sequence continues at coordinate 461,080,360 of NC_081410.1, read as the reverse complement.
TTAAATTTCTAGAAAAAATTCAGGGAAGAAAGCCTCAACTTTTTATTAAAAAATTCGCCAAATTCTAAAAAAGCCCATCGACCCGCTCTGATACCATGAAAAATTAATTGCTCAAATAATCGGATAATTCAGTGTATTCAATAAAGGAGATGAGGGCTCCTTAAATAGAGATTTATAAGATGGTGTACAAACCGTTAACTAGAAGATAAACTTGATGCTAAATATAACGACTGCCAGTTCAACTGTAAGACACTAAAAATAACTTAAACAGACCAACTAACTGATAATTGAAGATGACCATTACAGACAATATGTTGGTTGAAAATTTTGTACACTTGGGGAAATATGCAAAATTGTGGTTTCAATCACAGTGTGTGAGTAAAACTCTCCTAATTAAGGGAAGACTCCCCCTATCTAACTACAACTTTAAAAATAAAATAGGATGGGACAATAGTCTTTCTTCTTCTTTCAAGAAAGACAATATCCTTTTCTCTCCACAGAAAAGTGATAGCGATTTGATATAAAACAACAGTAACAACTTTCGAAATGAAATGAGATGAAGGAAATGAAGTTTCCTGAAAGCTCAAAGACTTCTGTCACTTCCTTAGGGACGGGACAGCAATATCAAGCTCAAAGACTTGATTATGTAAATTCCTATCTACCCTTTTCTATACTAATGCTATCAAGAACAAATTATAACAGGTCAAAGACTGCAATATCTTATTCTTTTCTACATAAAACAGTGGGAAGTAGTATAAGCTCAAAGACTCATAGCTATTTCTCACAAAATCTGCTCTTAAATTCTCTTAAGAATAAGTGCAAGCACAAAGACTTACAGCTCCTCTCAAAAGAATATTTATTCTAATTTATATTAACCTCAAATACTTGCAGCACAAAGACTGCAAATCAAATTCGATTAAGTTCTTTGAAGAAACATTTGCAAGAAAGATAATATAGAACACAAACTCAAGAATGTAGCACAAAGACTCAAAGCTTGAGCAATTTCCTTATATTTCTTTCAATTCGCGAATTTACACATGAAAGCTCAAAGACTTCTTTGCTGTAAATTTGGCAGAGTTTTTGCTTGCTTTCCAAAAGATAAATATTACAATAGACCCCTCAAGTATTTATAGAAGAGGAGTCATGAGAAAAGGTGGGAGGATCCCAACTAACTTGAGAAATTCTCTCAACCACCAAGACTTATTCAATAACTAACTATGACTTAATCCAACTACAGTCCTAATTGAACACAACTTGTAGTTGCTTTACATGTAATTACAAAAGTGCAAGTAATGAGTTAACTTGCAATTACAAAGTCATTTTTTTTTACATGTAACTTGTCAAAACAAAATTACAAATGCATAACTAAAACTATTCCATGTGTCTAAAGACGCAACTCTAACTGCATCATCCTTTGTATGTGATGATTTTCATGCTGCTTGAAGATGCTAGAACTTGAAGTATTTTGGATTGGTGAAGACATTTTGAACCGGAATGGGAATTTGCATCCTTCATGATCTTTGTGTCCTTGGCCAACAAACTTCAATCTTATCTTCTTGCTTGGGGTATTACTAGATTTTCAGGAGGGAAAGGGTTGCCTTCCTCTTTTCATGTCATGATCATCTTTGTCTCGAAATTATTCTATGCTTTCAACCATGAATTGTTGTTGTATGTCTTCTTTGTATCATCCTCCAATCTTGAAATCTGCTTGCAAAATAAGGCCCATGCCTTAATTCATTGATTTGGTAGGTCATGTGTGCAAACCGGACTGACAATGGAAGGGATAAATTGATGCAAAAATGGGCTCACAAGTGAATTTCGGGTTTTGGAAGTTGCATTACATGTGTGGGAAAAACAAGAGCATTAACTTGCAATTATGGAGAACAAACGTGCAACTTCATATGCGTAATGGGTAAACACAAGTTTGCACTTGTAATTGGACATTTAAAACTCATTTTCAAGTATGTTTTTAGTGCATTTTGGACCAATTTCGGGTTTTGGATGGCTGACTGCAGGTAGACTTTAAATGGGGAAAATGAATGAAGGTGTGAAATGAGTGGATGAAATGGTGGGAATAGGGATCTTGATATGAAGGAAATAAAGCTTATGACCAAAAACAACAAGTGCCGATGGTTATGAATGGATTTTTGAAGAACTTTTCCATGTTGATCACATGAAAAATGGGAAGAACTTTTACTTGTAATCAAGTTTTAAAAACCCGATTTTGGAAAGCAAGCTTCTTCCAACTTTGAAGATTTTTCAACCAAAGGGGTAGATCAACTATTTTCATCTTACATGCAATCAGGTTTTTAAATCCCGAATGCAAGTAAAGAGGGAAAATGGGGAAAGACAATGCAATTTGCAAATTGCTTTGCAAACTTGGAACAAAGGGAAAAATCTCACACAAAACCGATTTTTGGGGAAAAAACAACATATTTATAAATTTGCAACTAGAAAGGAAAAATAAGAAAACAAGAAAACAAGAAAATGAAACAAGAAAAGGAAAGAAAACATATCTTGTTTCAATCTGAAAATGCCTCTCCAAAAGATGATCAATCTTTGGAAGAAAGAAGAATAGCTCTTAAATAGGGATAAACCACAATCAAAAACCCTAGCAACGTTTTTTACCAAAACGCCATAAGCTGAAAAACGTGGCAGCAAATGCAAATAAAATGGCCCAAGGAGGGGTCAAATCTTCTTCCAACTTCAATGCCTAGGCAAGAAAGGCAAAAATGCCTAAGGAGATTGCAAGTTTATGGAGTAAAAATCCCCCAAAATGTGGATTCAAGGAACCACGTGGTAGGTGTTGAAGTAGAAAAACAGCAAACAAAAACCCCCAAATGGCGTGAAAGGTGTTTGCAATTGCATGAAAATAGGAAAGAATCCCAAACCCCTCTCCTTCCTAAAAAATCTCCATGAAATTTGCTTGAAATCTTCAACAAAAACGTTTCTCCTTGCTGGTCGGGTTTTTTTGGAGGAAATAGCAAGTTCGATTGTGCATGCATTTGTGAAAATCGGGTTTCTTGGATGAAATAGCAAGTTTAAAATTGCACTTTTTCATCAATAAGGCAAAATCGGGTTTTAAAAATGCAATTACAAGTTTAACATCCTCCAAATTGCACTTTATAGAGAAAATCGGGTTTTTTGGGCAAAATAGCAAGTTTTAAATGTCACTTTATTTCATTTCTAGGCAAAATCGGGTTTTGGAGAGAGATGTGCAAGTTACATTTTACTTGTAAAGGGAAAATAAAATCCCTACAACAAGTTTTAATAACTTGCACATATGTAATAGAGTTTAAAAATCCCTATTACAAGCAAAAGACATTAAAATAGGGGTTTTTCAAAAGAATTACAAGTTAACTTGTAACTTATCCAAAAAATCCCTATTATAACTTAAATAGCCAAAAAGCAACAAGGGGGAAATAAAAAGCAAATTACAAGTTCTTATTTTCTAATAAAGTGCACTTGTAATTAGCCAAAAATTTCCCTACAAAGACCAAAACAAAGGAAATCATCAAAACTTGCAATTCAAGGAAAATTTCCCACCTGCAGTCAGGGAGAAAAACCCGAAATTGAAGGAAAGACATAGCAAACGAACCCAAAATGCGACGAAATTCGAAACGTGATTCGAGGATGGATTGAGGATTAAGTCAGTCCAAGGATTAGGCGAAATTATGCGTCGGTAAGCGTGCCATAGAGTAATGTTTTGACAAAAATTTCATGTAATAGTCCATTTTTGAGAACAACTCATTAAAGTACTTAGATGAATAAAAGACTTGTGTGTATCATTGATAGTGAAGTTCTCACTGTTCATGCTACAAATATTTCATCAATGGTGACGTATCTTTCGTAGTCAATTGAACCCATTTTAGACAAGCTTAACTTCAATTTTTACTCTATCATTGATATGCTTCATCTTGATGGTATCTATGTTTGTAGCAGTGATTTGAAAATCATTAGCTATCCCTAGAAGATCGCACTAGCCTTGTGAAGATGTTCGTTGCATGTCAAAGCAAAACTTAGTTGAGCTCACTTGAAGTTGTCCATCACTCTTGCATTCTTAGTGTTAGCATAGCATTCCTAAACCTTACCTCTTTTCACTTTTTTATCAAAAGATGAGAAGTAGTAGTAGGAAAGAGCTACATTACAACATCATTTGTTAAAACAACATTCCTTGTGATAAAGATTTCCATCTCTTCAAGAACAATTATGTAAGTCCCCTTGGAGGAGCAGCAAAACACATCAAACCATTGAAGCTATCCAACACGTCAAGACTTGGCATTCTAAACTTTGGAGTCATCTCAAACCATTTATGTTTGTAACCAAAAGGATTTTAGGAAGAAAAACTTATGCTTCAGATGCAAAGGAAAATGGGAACCAGGACATAGATGTGGGAAAAGAAGTCAAGCTCACAATATTGAGGCCATGCTCCAAGAAACAAGGGAAGAAGTGAATCCATGCAAAAGGACAAGGATGGATGATGAAGAAGAAGAAGGAACTCTAGCTTGCATTTGGAAAGCATCCAAACATTATTTTTTTAGGATTCGAGGAACAATTAAAGTACAAAAGGTAACGGCTCTAGTTGACAGTGGAGCAACTCATAATTTTATTGATTAAAACTTAGTTGCAAAATTGGGTCTTGAAACTGAAGATTTCAAGGGATTTAATGTGACATTGGCTGATGGATCCACCACTTCTAGCAGGAAGAAGATTTTGCAACTCAACATTACTTTGGGAAGGCATCTAGTTAAAGATAAATTTTACATTGCAGATATGGGTGACATAGATGTAATCTTAGGAACTCCAAGGATACATTCCTTGGGGCGCTTTATTTTTGACCACCCAAAACTAGAAATATGCTCACATGAAGGAAAGAAGGTTACCTTACATTGAATATCTGATGGATCACCTAGAGTGATTTCATCAAAAAACATGGGGAAGGCCCTTAGACATGATCAAGTTGAATGGGTAGCTCAGTGTCTGATTTTGGATAGAACAACTCCCAAGGGGAAAGCAACCCACATTGACATACAACCAATATTAAGGAAACTTAAAAAGGTTTTCAATGATATCCCACCCGTACTTCCCTCAAAAAGGGGCTTTGAGCATTCCATTGAACTAGAAGAGGGAACAAAGCCAATTGTTACCACTCCTTACCAGCATCCCTGCAAGTATAAGGAAGAAATTGAGAAAACCATAAAAGAATTATTAACGATGGGGCATATTTAACCCAACTCTAGCCCCTTTGCATCATCAGTTGTGCTCTCAAAAAAGAAGGATGGCATTATGAGGATGTGTATCGACTATAGAGCATTAAACAAGAAGACAATTAAGAATGGATATCTTGTTCCTTGAGTAGATGAACTTATTGATGAACTCCATGGGGCAGTCTACTTCTCAAAAATTGATCTAAGATCAGGTTATCACCAAATCAAGCTAAGAGAGGAGGACATCCCAAAAACAACTTTTCGGTGCCACTATGGACATTTTGAGTTTCTTGTCTTACCTTTCAGGTTAATTAATGCCCTAGCTACTTTCCAATCCTATATGAATCACATTTTCAGAGGGCAGATGAGGAAATTCTTGTTTGTATTCTTCGATGATACATTGATCTACAATAGATTGTTGGAAGAACACTTGAAGCATATAGATGAGGTACCAAGCATTCCTTATTTGCTACGCAATCCAAGCGCGAATTTGGCACGGAGGAAATTTTGTACTTAGGCCATAAAATTAGTGCTCAAGGGGTAAAGGTTGATGAGGAGAAAATTGAAGCTATCCAAAGTTGGCCAAAACCCAAAACCCTAACTTAGCTCAGAGGATTCTTGGGACTATGCAGTTATTACAGGAGGCTTATGAAGGGATTCTCAAGACTGACCTCACCACTCACCGATCTAACCAAAAGGGGAGGTTTCTCTTGGAATGAAAAGGCACAAGCAGCTTTCGAAAGATTGAAGTGATGTGTTCGTGCCCTGTATTGGCAATTCTTGCTTTTAACTCACCCTTTGAACTATATTGTGATGTCTCAGGAGAAGGCATCAAAGCAGTTTTGATGCAAAATATACATCCCATAGCTTTCGAAAGCAGGAAACTCAAAGATGTAGAAAGGACTTATTCAGTCTATGACAAGGAAATGTTAGCTATAATGCATGCCCTGGAAAAATTCAAGCAAAATCTAATCTGTGGGAGGTTCATTGTGAAGACAGATCATAACAGCCTTAGATTCTTCTTAAGTCAAAAGGATTTGAATGTCAAGAAACAAAAGTGGGTGAGCAAGTTGTAGGCATATGATTTCAACATTGAGTACATGAAGGGTAAGAACAATGTAGTAGTCGATGCATTATCACGGAGACCACATCTTGGTTCCGTGTCAACAATATCTATAGAAAGGAAAACATCTCTGATTACTCAATATGCCAAGGACCGGTTCTTGAGTGACCTGATAGAAGGGAAAATTCAGGATGACAAATACCAAATCATTGAGGGCCTCATCCTCTACAAAGGAATAATTTACATCACCCCAGGATCTCAACTAAAGCAAGAAATTTTGAAAACTTACCATGACAATCCATTATCTGGGCATTAGGGGTATTTTAAAACTTACAAGCAAATCAAGGAAAGATTCACATGGAAAGGACTTAAGGGAGATGTGCTAAAGCACACCAATGAGTGTCTTGTGTGTCAGAAGAACAAAGACGAGCACACTTTCCCAACGGGTCTACTCCAACCTTTGCCCATACCAAACCAAAAATGGGAGAGCATCTCTATGGATTTCATCATCGGGTTGCCCAAGGTGCAGGGAAAGGATTGCATTTATGTAGTGGTAGACCGTCTCACTAAATATGCGCACTTTATGGCCATATCAACAGATTTCAGAGCTCCTCAGGTGGCTGAGATATTCTTTAAGGAGGTGTTTAGGCTGCATGGTCTTCACCAAAATATTGTTAGTGATCGGGACAGCTGCTTCCTTAGCATCTTTTGGCAATAATTATTCAAATTAGCAGGGATAGAATTAACCCCAGGTACTAGTTATCACCCCCAAACAAACGGATAGACATAGATCGTGAACAAATGGTTGGAGGGATATTTGAGAAATTATGTCACAGGGCAGCAAAATGGTTGGGTTAAATGGTTGCACTTGGGGGAGTATTGCTATAATACTACCCACCATATAGGGATGAGCCCCTTCCAAGCATTATATGGATATGAGGCCACATCCTGGACAGAGTCGTGCCCCGGGAGCCAAGGACTTCATACAGCAGAATGTGGACACCATGAACTCACTCAAGGACAACCTTCATCAAGCCCAGAATCAGCAGAAGGTATACGCTGACAGGAAGAGGACTGAGTGCACATTTGAGATTGGAGATATGGTCTTTTTGAGATTATAGCCATATAAACAATCATCCATCAAGGTCAGTGGGGTTGAGAAACTTCCCGATTTTATAGGCCATACAAGGTATTGTGGAAAATAGGAGAAGTGGCGTATGAATTGGAATTCCCTCCCAATAGCAGAATTCACAATGTATTTCATGTATCTCGCCTCAAAAAGGTGTTGGGGCAGCACACCATCCCATGCTCCAAATTGCCACCCTTGGATGATGAAGGGAAGTTGATCTTGGAACTAGAAACTATCCTCAATGTGTGAGAAAAGAGTCTAAGAAACAAAACTATTGAAGAATACCTAGTCAAATGGAAATGACTACCAATGGAGGATGCAACTTGGGAAGGACTTGAGATATTTGACCATCCAAATTTGAAATTGCTTGAGGGCAAGCAATCTTGGTAAGGGAGGAGTGTCATGTCCCCACATTTATAGTGGAAATGATTAATACATTTTTGTCATATAATATGTAAAACCATATTAAAATTATTATATTACATTGTTATTTAAAAATGATATCACATTATTAATTTACATTTTATATGTTGATTAATGTCACTATAATTAACAATGTACAAAAGATGCATTTAAAATATATATGTTAATAATAACATTATATCCATTAACCACGTTGAATGATGCTATGATATTAAAACTTATATTATATGGTTTATTGATCTCCCCAGAGATCTGATGACTATTCTCATGAACCGGTATGTTGACTTAGTGATCTTCACGTCAGTTCACGGAGGGGCCTGCTAGGTAAAAGGGGTAGCGAACCTTCAAAAAGAAACACTACCAAACAGGATTGTTGTGGCTTTCCACCACGGTGGGGGGTTAGGATAAATACCCCCCTCCCTATGCCAATTGGGATATAGGAGAAGCACGAGAGGTATTGCTAAGTCTGCGAAGGAGGATAAGAGGGAGCAATCGGTACAGTAACAGGTACATATTTATATGATTTTCTGAGTTAACATTAAATTATATCAGCCAGTATATTATATGTATTAAAGTCCAAATATGTGCATCATTGAATATAAATTAAGTTGAATATTCTTAAATAAATTTATGACAATTAAAATAAGTTGAAAAGGTAAATTATATATATATATATTTATTCAGAAAGCATTAAAATTACAGTATTGTTGAACATAACATATAAAGATATATCTGCGCATAAATCCAAGAATACATAATACAATCAAATTCAGTTTACACAAATTATTGTAATGCTGTGAATTCATCACGGGGGCTTCACTGGCTAGGCAATATTATATCACATGCATTCATATTGGGGGGTTTAATATCCCAAAAATGAGGGTGCAATATATTACCAATCGGTGAAAATAGGGGGGGTTTTAATTCCGGCTATGAAAAAATACAATATTCGGTGAAAATAGAGGGGCTTTTAATTCAGGATGTGTATTGGGAGGGGGTGACAAAAAAGGAGTTTAGGGCAATATTTTTTGAAAATAGGGGGATTCTTTAGTATGCCATGAACACACGTGCTATAACCCAGGTTCACTAAGTGAAGCCCCCGTGGAATTCATATGATGCTAATAAGATATATGAGAGGGTAGAATGTGAATGGAGTAACTGGGCTAGAAATTTCAATATACACTACATAATGTGAATGGAGTAATTGGACTCAAAATTTTAATTGACACTAAGTTACTGGTTTGGGTTTGGGTCCAATGGTTTGGTTTGTGGGTTCGATCGAAATTTTTTGGGGTTTGGGTTCGTTCATACAAAAACATTTAAAAATCATAAATACAACAGTAATTAAGTAAGAAATACAATACAAAGGGCTCTTGATACTCTTATAGTTGCATATTTAATTAATTTAACTAGTGAAGTGACATTTGTAGCTTACTTTTCCGAGTATAATTAATTTTCATGATCTATCAGGAACCATTAAATGTAGAGAATTTTGCATAAATCCTGATTGTGACATCCACTTAGTTTGATTTGGCAATTGCCATTGAGTCTTTGAGAACAACTTAGTGGAGTTTCCCCTAATTGTGTGGGTAACGATAGGTAGAGCTAACCGTACTATTTAGAGGGTTAGCAAGCAGCCACCTATAGCACGGGGTGACCAATGCCAATGGCTACCTAAGATTGTTAAGAAGATAGCTGGCAATATCACTAAGGTCATTGGGTGGTATATGTCAGAAGCTACTTCTTTCTAGGTGGACAGACCTATCATTAGTGGCCTATATTTGATCGAAGTTGGAATCCACTGAGCTAGGTTAGTTCACTTCTTGTTGAAAGCTTTGGGATGGAGGATGGACACCCAATGTAGTATGGGATACATCAAATCCTCTTTTTGGATGACAGATGGTATACTTGACCTTGTTGGGTTGAGGATGGATCCTTGGTAGTATTGGATACATTGAATCTTCCTAGTTTCTCATTGGTGTAGAAGGTTGGGGAAAAGAATGGGACCCATGGTGTAGTGTGCAATGAACCGGCATTCTTTTTCTTTCTGGGATATACTGTGGGTATGTTTTAGTTAGCCACTATGTATGAGCTAGTCATTGTGTATATGTGATGTATGTTGAAGCAAGTTGCTTTTTATTTGTGATGTATGCTGGAGCCAGTCGCTGTGTATATGTGATGTATGTTGGAGCCAGTCACTGTGTATATGTTATTTTCCTTTTAGCCAACCACTGTGTATATGTGATGTATGCTGGAGCTAATCACTGTGTATATGTGATGTATGCTGGAGCTAGTCACTGTGTATATGTGACGTGTGTTGAAGCTAGTATTGTGTATATGTGATGTATGCTAGAGCTAGTTATTGTGTATTTGTGATGCATGCTAGAGCTAGTCACTATGTATATGTGAAGTACATTGGATGTAGTCATCTTGTGTATATGTGATGTGTATGAGCTAGTCATCTTGTGTATATGTGATGTGTATGAGCTAATTACCTTGTGTATATGTGATGTATGCTAGAGTCAATCACCGTGGGAATTTGGGGATTATGGAATTGTATAGTCCCTATGTATTTGTGTATGTTTGTAAACTATTGATTTGTGATTTTTGTCTAAAACCAACATTTGGTGGCAAATAGTTATCATTCTATCATAATGGGACTAAGTTGATAGCTATACATACTAATAGGGTTTAAAGAGAGATCAAATATCTCATACTAGAGGAGACAATGAACTCACTACAAAGCCTTTGATTTCCCATAAAGGGATATGTAGACAGGGTCATCATGAATGAATCGTTGAGGTTTTGGTTTAGGTATAAGGATGACCCTAAGCTAGGAAGCTTACCACTTTTGTGTGTAAGCATATAAACGATAATGTTAAATTGATGCCATTATGGTGACTGGAGAAGTTACGGAGTTAACATTTCTAAGGCAAATGGAAAATGCCTGGTCGATTAAGCTAGTAATCATTGTGAAGTGAATTACAATAAAACAAATTACCAACCAAGAGCCGGTTTTTTCAATTAGTTTGCTTCACAACAATACTAAGGTTTTGTTCATCATTCCATAGTTGTCAATTTTTTCCCATGAGTATTTGGTGCTCATTTTAGTGCAGAAAAGAGAATTCCATCTTGACACGGATTAAAAAGTATGAATTTAATTGCATCGATTAGAGATATTTCTCTGAGATCCTCCTTTGACATTATGTATTATTGATCTCCTAGGATGACGATGAGAGTACAAGAATTGGATTGATAGACATTAGTTTGTGCCTACATAAAAGGTTAGAAAAATGGAATGTCACACAATTCTAGGAGCACCATTTTATAAAGCATTTCATACCTAAACAACTCTGATTGTGTATTGGAGGTGACACTCTGTCCTATATATCTTGTCACTGACTCACAAAACTGATTGTATATGGTTTAGGGTGAGACATTTTGGCAGTTTCAACTTCATGACAACATCTTCTGGGGTAAGGTTCTTTTGATTGCCGCTGTCAACAATTAAGTGCAAAATATTCGCTTCACCCAGAGCAGTGAGTGGAATAAATGCCCCTCCTCAAAGGGAGAATCTTTTGTCGTAGTGATAATGGAGTAGGGACCAGCTTCTATTGTTTGCTTCCCTTTATATAATATGGGCAGTGGTGTCAATGCTAGGAAGGGTTTAATTCTGAAGATGGTGTTGGTATTTGTTCTTAAGCCAACGGTGCTCATTTGGCAGGCTATTCTTTTCTTGACTCTATTGCTACTCAAAGAGTTGATGCCATTATTGTTGACATTATTCTTTTTCTGTACTATGTTTAAATTATTATTTCATATTGATTGTATGCTCGTAGGCTTCTCCTTATGCTTTGATTTACAAGAATTCTAATTCCTCTTTAAATGTATAAAATTAAACATAAACCACGGTGGTACTTGAGGACATTGTGTCTCTGATTGTCATGTATCAACTTTGGCTAACAAGGAATGAAATTCATTTGGTATAATATTGCTCTGTTTGTTCTCAATATTGATGCAGTCTTTTGTACTGGGCATCATAAATAATCATGGGATGGCATCTACAAATTCTGGTTGACTGGGGAATCCTTCTTGTCTAGTGTTCATTCATCTTTATCCTCTTGTTTGTTGTTTTGAAGACAATATAATAACTGCCACTTTTTGTTACAGGGAGCAACTTTGTAAGTGCAAATTTTATCTCTTCATTGGCATAAGCTTTCTTATAGAGAAATATGATTCCAATTGGTTGAACCATTTGTTAACTCTGCTTGCATCAAATTTTCCTTCAAAAAGGACAATGAAATTGACTGTACCATAAGGTATGTTGGATCTTTGAAGGGTGTTGTTGACACAGAGGTGGATGCTGTAGGCACAATTTGTGAAAATATATTGATGAATTGCTCCATCATCTATCTCCTTTGGTTATCAAGGGCCTCATTGAGCAACAATTTGGAAGGATTTCCAGTCCTCATTGTTTACCATTTGAGATAGTTTTAATTCAAAAGGAAGAGAATCCATGGAGTTGTGTCTCAAGAAAATGCTTTGTGTAGTTTGACCTTGTTTGATGGAACGCACAAACACAAACAATCTAGTCTAATTCAAGTGATCCATAGTAGTTGAAAATTTGGTGTACAGCACACTAAATTATAGGATATGAATGTGTTATGAAAGCAGTGAGCTGAAACAAAGGAAATGGACACAATAAACATGTACGTTACTGTTATGTAAATGATGCTTAATTGAAATTGAGAGTAATTTACATAAATTTAAAAAACTCTAAGAGGATATGTGAAGCTATGATACTTTTCTTTTTACATTTGGATGATAATTCTTTTGTATCTGTTTTTAGCTGGAAATTGAGTGTCTAAATATGGAAAGTGAAGCAATTCACCTTGGAATCTGGAAAGCGATGTCACAAGTGTTTCTGCAAAAGTGTAGATACTTTTTCATGATATAAAACTCATAAAACCAAGATTTCAGTTTACCAATTTTTTGGGGGTTTTTAAAGATTTTTGTATTCTGCAGTTTTAGGCTTTTTGGAGTGCTTTCTGGGTGTCAAATATATTTTAGCACCCTTTTGTCATGTTGTAAATATCCTAATATTTCTGATGTTTTTTGAAAGGGTTCATTTTGGGCTATGGCTGTAAAGTTACAGCCTTGACAATGTGATCCATATTTTCAGCATTCTATCAGAAATTGCTATGAATACCTCAACTGCCACCTGGATAATCCAACATTTCACTGTTTATTAAAGTTTTGATTTTAAGAATTCATTAATAGCCTTAGAGTTAGGCTGGCTTTAGGACCATGGTTGGCAATTGGCATTTAAATCTGAATGAATGAAAAATGTGTCTTTGAAGGAACGAAAATGGCACATTTTATTATAATCTACATGAAAAAAAAGAAAAAAAGAAAAAAAGATGAAATGTGAAGACAACAAGAAAGGGTAGGGATCAATCACATTTCAAATCATGGCAAAGTATATTCAAATGCTGTCAAGGCATTGTAACTAATAGCTATTGCCTATTTTTATCCAATTTCTTTCAATATTTGGGTTTTAATTTCTAGTACATTGATTGTCTATAATATGCCTTTTACCAACAAGTTTTAACAGTTAAAAGGTTTTCTTGATTCCTACTGTTTGAGGAAAAGGATGGACTCTTATAAATATATGACTTATGGCCTTTACTTTTCCCAGATTTTCTAATGTATGAGTGATGAGGCTCTTTGCCATTAAGGTTATTTCTTCAGTGAGCCTTTGGATGTAGATAGTTTATATACAAACTGTTGAATGATGGTAACTGGGATGGTCCCTGTTCTATGATGGTAATTCTATTGTTTACTGGAAATTAGGATGGCTCATTTAACTTCACATCCTAACTTCCAACTTCATAAATTGGTATCATCTGTTTCTTATCATTCTTTTAGACTATTCTACAATTCCCATTAATTTAAAGGAGGATTCACCAATAAAGCTATTCAAATCACATGACTTAACTTACAGAATTGTTGTTTACCTATGGTTAAAATTATTGAGGATTTCAAGAAATTCCTCCCTTTGCGATGTTGCCTATAACCCTGATTTATTCATAAGCTTTTCAATCTGGCTTGTTAAATGAATTTTCTTTCTTGCTTAATAAACTCAAGTTTCTTCATCACAATATCATAATTTGTGTTCTTTGACTCTGAGCAATTCTATCTATGCTGTATCCTTGAAATGCAGGTATGGTTTGTAACACAAGGGAGTTTGCCTTGTGTGGGTAGCTCGAGTGATAAAGAGGAATACAAAATCCTTATGGAATCTTCTTGGAAAATAATTGAGGCACCAAATGGGCATGGAAACATGGTCAGATCTTTATTGGAACAAGGAGTTCTTGAACGGTTGACAGGAAAAGGCATACAATTTGTACAGGCTAGTATCATTTGACACATAAATGCTATTTTTTTATGTATTTTCTTTTTCAGAATTTTTTAATTTTCAGTGGATCTACATTAAGAATTTTTTTATAGCATTAACTAATTTAAGAAAGTAAGACAGATCAATAATCAGTTTCTGCCTACCCTTCCAATACGTTCATGATATGGTGCTATAAATTATTGATGGATTTTGTTATATTTGAGGACCACATGATTATACTAAGTGGGAGGTGAATCAATATTATAACAAACTTATGCTTTTCAAAACTTGATTAATCACAATTGCAATATTTCAAAAACTTAATCAACCACAAATGCAAGATCTAGCAACTAGAAACATAACAAGAACACAATCTATGTGGAAACCCTATGAGAGAAAACCACTACAAAATATTGTTTTTCATTAGAAACTTCTTATAATCTTTGTAGTAACCAACCCACAGGGGACACCAATCCCCTTTAGATGATTCCTATGAACCAACCCACTGGAGACACCAATCCCCACAACTGACACCAACTCAAGAGACACCAATCTCTTTGAACATGAGGCACCAACCTCCAAAGAATGATGTGATAAGTACTTGATCTACCTCTTGAATTAGAGCTAGCTCTCTACAATTCTGCTAAAAAATGCTTCTTTAGATCTGCTTATGATCTTCAAAAATCTCTAATCATGGGTCTGCAATAATTGCTTCTTTAAATCTGCTTTTGACTTTTAAAAATCTCTACTCATAGGTCTGCAATAATGCTTCTTTAAACCTGCTTGTGATATTCAACAATCTCTGCTAATAGGTCTGCAATAATGCTTCTTTAAATCTGCTTTTGATCCTCAAAAATCTTTGCTCACAGGTCTGCAATAATGCTTCTTTAAATTTGCTTGTGATCTTCAGAAATCTCTGCTCACAGGTCTGCAGTTATCCATCTTAAAGTCTGCTCATATATGCCTCTAAGATCTGCTCTAAGGTCTGCTCTAGATCTGCTTAGAATGAGAATAATATTGAATGGATTTTGGTAAAATGCACCCCAAATGATCTTCTATTTATACTTGCTTTTACACCTCTTTATCCAAACGATGCACCTCTTCAAAACAGGTCGGCCAAGGGCATGAAATAATTTTTATTTGATTTTTGTTTGCCTGCCCAAAGTGGGTGCCGAAGATGGGGTTGGCCCAAACAGAAAATAATATCTCTAATTTTTGATGCAAACACCACTTAAGTGGGCACCACTTTGGGGGAGATTGTCCTAAATTACAAGATAATTTTAATTTTGATTTTATCTTCACGAGCTGGGTGCCAAACTTAGAACCATAGGTCAGCCAGCATAATTTTAATTATTGTTATTTTTTTATCTTCAAAGGCATTAAAAAATTAAAGCACCATAAACATAGAACCCTTTGACATCAATGACAATAATTTCCAGCAATATTTTTCAGATAATTCAGAATTAAATATCTGATGGTTTAATTCCCTGGTTCCTGCATGTGTTTCCTTCAATTTTTCAAACTGGTATAATATTCAATTGTCCAACTCAAATGGTCATTATTTGTAACTACATTGCATGACAAGGTCCATATGAAGATATTCATATGATTACATATTATAACCAATGTTTCCTGCATTGAGGGCTGTTGGCTTGATGATGATTGTAATGAATGACTTCATATGTTGTCATTGATGGAACATGTACACACACACATGTTCACATTGTCTACTGGTATTACTTCTAAAAGTTACTTGTATTGCAACCGGTATTGGAAGTTTAGTTTATGATGGTTTAGAGAGTGTCAAATCGTTACATATAGACAACCAGTATATGCAGGAAATAACTTGACATTAACTTGAAGATTTAGCGGAGACCATCAAAGAAGCAATGGAGGACACAATCTGTTTACATGTTGATAGAGGTTAACTCTAACCAGTATCGGTGTTCCAACTGGTATTCATTGATTGTGTGGTGAGTTATCATCAGTCGTGATGAGTTACCCTAACCGACAAATTTTGGCAGTAATTTGTGATGAGTTATGTTTGATTGTCCAGATACACCGCACCTAGGAAATTGTGATATAATTTCTAAGCCGACATGAAATCTAAATGTCTATATAATGACATTATGATGAACTATTTTGAGGATATTGTTGGTTGAAAATTTTGTACACTTGGGGGAAATATACAAAATTGTGGTTTCAACCACAGCACACGAGTAAAAACTCTCCTAATTAAGGGAAGGCCCCCCCTATCTAACTAAAACTGAAATAAAATGGGATGGAACAACAATCTTTCTTCTTTCTTCAAGAAAGACAATATCCTTTTCTCTTCATAGAAAAGGATAGCGATTGAAAACGAACAGCAGTAACTACTTTCAAGTGAAATGAGAGAAAGGAAATGAAGTTTCCTGAAAGCGCAAAGACTTCCGTCACTTCCTTCGGGACGGGACAGCAATATTAAGCTCAAAGACTTGACTATTGGAAGTCCTATCTATCCTTTGTTATACTAAATTTTACAACGAATAAAAGATAACAGCTCAAAGACTGAAATAATCTATTCTTTTAACACAAAGACAAGAACTAATGCAAGCTCAAAGACTTGCTGCTATTTCTTATCAAACAGTAATTTTTCCTCAAGAATAGACGCAAGTTCAAAGACTTGCTGCTCCTTCAAGAGGGTTTCCTATTTTAATTAATCTTCTCTACTTGCAGCTCAAAGACTTCAAATCAGATTGGACTAAGCTCCTTTAGAAACACTTTGCATAGAAGAAATAAAAAGATTCAAACTCAAACATGTAGCTCAAAGACTCAAAACTTGAGTAATCCTTCTTTCTTATTCTTCAAAACCTTCAATTCACATACATAAGCTCAAAGACTTCTTGCTGTAAATTTGGCAGAGTTTTTGCTTGCTTTCCAAAAGATAAATATTACAATAGACTCCTCCAGTATTTATAGAAGAGGAGCCTTGAGAAAAAGGTGGGAGGATCCTAACTAACTTGAGAGATTCTCTCAACCACCAAGACTCATTCAATAACTAACTGAGACTTCATTAACTAACTAAGAGTTACTCCAACTAACTAAGACTTATTCCAACTACAGTCCTAATCGGACACAACTTGTAGTTGTCTTACATGTAATTACAAAAGTGCAAGTAATGTGTAACTTGCATTTTACAAAAAAATACTTTTACATGTAACTTGTCAAAACGAAATTACAAATGCATAACTAAAACTATTCCATGTGTCTAAAGACACGACTCTAACTGCATCATCCTTTGTCTGTGATGATCTTCATGTCGCTTCAGGATGCAAGAACTTGAAGTATTATAGATTGGTAAAGACATCTTGAACCGGAACGGGAACTTGCATCCTTGTCTTCTTGCTTGGGGTAGTACTCGCTTTTCAAGAGGGAACGGGCTGCCTTCCTCTTTTCATGTCATGACCATCTTTGTCTTGAAAGCATTCTATGCTCTCAACCATGAATTGTTGTTGTATTTCTTCTTTGTATCATCCTTCATTCTTGAAATTTGCTTGCAAAATAAGGCCCATGCCTTAATCCATTGATTTGGTAGATCATGTGTGCAAACCGGACTGACAAGGGAAGAGAGAAATTGATGCAAAAATGGGCTCACAAGTGAATTTCGGGTTTTGGAAGTTGCATTACATGTGTGGGATAAATAAGAGAATTAACTTGCAAGTGTGGGAACAAACATGCAACTTCATATGCGTAATGGGTAACTACAAGTTTGCACTTGTAATCGGACTTTTAAAACTCATTTTCAAGTGTTTTTTGAGTGCATTTTGGACCAATTTCGGGTTCTCGATGGCTGACTACAAGTAGACTTTAAATGGGGAAAATGAATGAAAGTGTGAAATGAGTGGATGAATTGGTATGTACGGATGAGGGAATTGGAAGCGGATAGGTAAAAATGAATTTCAAGAAGATCACTTGGAACTTTGCCAATGCAAAAATGGGAAGAACTTTCAACTTGCAACCCGGATTTCAAAAAAAAGATGGTTAAATCTTTTATCCGTAAGGGAAGAACAATGATTTTCATCCAACTTGTAATCGGAATTTAAAATCCCGAATACAAGTAAAGAGGGAAAATGGGGAAGAACAATGCAATTCTAAAATTGCTATCAAAGGGGAAAATCTCTCTCACAAAATCTGATTTTTGGGGAAGAACCAACCATTTACAAATTTACAACTAGAAAGAAAAAAACAAGAAAACAAGAAAAAAGAAACAAGAAGAAAATAAATCTTACCTTGCTCCAATCTAAAAATGCCTCTCCAAAAGATGATCAATCTTTGAAATAAAGAAGAATATCTCTTAAAAAGAAACTAACCGTATTCCAAAACCCTAGCCACGTTTTTGAAAAAATGGCAAAAACTGAAAAACGTGGCAGCAAATGCATGAGAAATGGCATGGAAAATGGCCAAGACTCTTTCCAACCTCAATACCTTAGCATACCAAGCCAAAACGATTCATAACATTGCTGATTCGTGGCATTTTTAATGAAGAAAAATGTGGTTTTTTAGCAAAAACGTGTTTGCTGTTATAAACCTAAAAACCAGCAAACTTAACCTCCATGTGGCGTGAAAGGTGTCTAAAAATGCATGGAAATAGGAAGGAATCCAAAACGCCTTCTATCTCCCAAAAAATCTCCACAAAAATTTGCTAAAAATCTTCAAAAAACATGTTTTTCCTTGCAATTCGGGTTTTTTGGAACAAATAGCAAGTTTAAAATGTATGAAACAATGAAAATCGGGTTTTTTGGAGGATATGACAAGTTTAAAATTTCACTTTTTCAACATGTTAGGCAAAATCGGGATTTTTTGGCCAAATAGCAAGTTTAAAATGTCAAAAATGCACTTTATGAGCAAAATCGGGTTTTTTGGACCAAAGTGCAAGTTTAAAATTTCACTTTTTCACTTACAAGGCAAAATCGGGTTTTTTGGAGCAAACTGCAAGTTTTAAATACTTGTAAATGGGAAATAAAATCCCTACAACAAGTTATACTTGCTTGCACATGTGTAATGGGGATTTAAAATCCCTATTACATGCAAAAACCATTAAAGTAGGGGTTTTTTCACCAAACTGCAAGTTTACTTGCACATATGTAATGGGGATTTAAAATCCCTATGTGAAAACCATTAAAGTAGGGTTTTTTTGACCAAACTGCAAGTTTACTTGCAGTTGAGCCAAAAAATCCCTATTTTAACTAAAAATGACCAAAAAACAATAAAAAGATAAAAACAACAAAGGGGAAATTTAAAATAAATTACAAGTAACATATTTGAAATAAAAGTGCACATGTAATTGGTCAAAAGTTCCCCTACAAAGACCAAAACAATGAATATCATTAAAACTTGCAGTTTGAAGAAAATTCTCCACCTGCAGTTGGGGTTTTAAAACCCGACTGAAGGAAAGACATAGCAAATGAACCCAGAATTTGATGAAATTCGAAACGTAGTTCGAGGATGGACTGAGGATTAAGCCAGTCCAAGGATTAGTCGAAATTCTGCCTCGGGAAGCGTGCCATAGAGTAAATTTTTTCATTTTTTCACAAAAATTTCATGTAATGGTCCTTCATTTTTGAAAACAAAAATGAGGACAACAGATATGATATGAGATGATTTGATGTGAAGATAGAAGTGTTAAGTTGTTGAAGGCATTGCAAAATATGTTGGTGATGCAGTTTTGAGTGCGCAGAAGAGGATCTATTCAAGCAAGTTGTGCTACTTCTAGATCACAACACCTGTTGTTTTCTAATCACTACAACAGTCAAATCCCCTAACTGGGTAAGCTCTAACAAGCTTCATTGTACAAATCCTTTAACAAGGTGATCCATTAGTTTGGATTCAGAAATCCTCTATCGAGGTTACTCCTAATAGGGTACTACCTTTAACATGGTATAGCTCCTAATAGAGCTTTGGGATCTTTAACAGGATTCGCTCCTAGCAGAGCACTTTTGTAGACCTTAACTGGTCAGTTACCTATTACTGCAGATAGTTAACTTGTGAGTCCCATCTCACTGTGGTTTTTCCCATTTGGGTTTTCCACGTATAAACACTTGTTTTATGGTGAATGTTTTACTTAGTGTGGATGCTTTAATATCGTTTTGGATTGCATGCATAGTGTTGAGTAAACTTGTCAAGTATATCAACCGGTCAGTGTTTAAAGTTGTATTGTTTTTGGTGTCACTGATTCACCCCTTCCTCTCAGTGCTTTATAAATCTATCAATTGGTATCAGAGCCTAACTTCTTTAAGGCTTAATAGCTTGGAAGGAAACCCTAAAGCCACCATCGGGGATATGAGCTACTTTGAGATGACAAGAGCTTGAAGCTACCAAGGATGAGCTTGAAACCATAAGGGTCAGATTTAAAGCTTCACAAGTCAAAAGGAGAGAGCTGAGTGAACAACTATTGGAAATATTTGATAATAGTTCTTTAGATGAAGCTAACATTGGTGCATTAGCTAAAGAAGTTGAAAAACTGAACGGTGAAAAGCTAAATCTGAGAAGAGAGTTAGAAGCCCTAACTATCTGCATGAGTCAAGAGTTGGAAGCTAGGAGGGCAGCTGAAGACCTTGTCAAAGAAAGAGATCATGAGATTGCTAAGATCAAACAAGAGATTGCAACCTTGCATGAGCATTGGCATGTTGAAAAAGAAGTAAAAGAGGCTTTGCAGCTAGATCTTGAAATGGCATCATCCCTAAGAGAGACTCTTACAAAACACAATGAAGATCTTACCAGAGAACTCACTAAGGCTAATGGAAAGCTGGAAAAGTTCAATAAAAGTTATACCTTGCTGGATGAGCAGATCCAATCACAGAGGATGAAAGGTGATACATCTGGACTAGGCTTTAATACATCTGAGAAAGGAGAGTTGTAATGTCCCCATTTCAGACTTAACATAATTTAGCCCTGAGACATCAATTTAAATTAAAATGAGAATGGTAATATATTAATAAACATAACTTTATTAAAACTGAACACATTTCATTATAATATTGAATTTAAAATTTAAGAGAGTGGAACTTATCTTGGTAACTCTCTTTGATTTACCCAAACAAAATTCTTTAGCATGTTGTTGACTCCTCTTAAATATTTGTTGACCCTTTGGTAATGCTAATTGCTCAAATCACAAACAATAATCTACAAATTCCTTGTAAAAGCTTAATGGGGCTGAAGTTAAAACACAACCAATATCTCCAAGTATTACAAATGGGTCCCATTCCCTTTAGTGGAGCTGCTGCTAAAAACACAACAAAAATTGTGAAATCTTCAAAACCTTTTCTGCAAATACTGTTGGAAGATTCTTTATTTATAGGAATTTGAATAACTATTGTGTGGGGCCCCCAAGCACTTTGGCAAGCTTAAAATCTGAATTTCTACTGAAGTTCTTTTTCCTTAATCTTGATATCTCTGTCAGATCAAGAGCCCCCCCCCACGTGGAATTCCTTCCTTTCTAATCCGCTTCCACATCACAAGATAATTATAAATGATGCTGAATTAATATATGTTTTTTGAGTGTTGCTTGAGTCAAATAGAATAATAAATTCTGATTATGTATTTCAGATATATATCTGCTGTAGCCTCTTAACATATTAATTAGTGCATATTATAATCGCTGCTGTCTGGAGATGTATTGATTTCCAGTCATAACTAAACTTATGGAATTTTCACTGCTACCTTCATAATCCCCCATTTCTTCAGACACTCTTCCCATTTTATATCTTATCTTCTTATCCCCACCACCTCTACGAATGCCTTTTGACTTATATAGAAAGGCATTCTTTTGAAAGGTCATAGCCTTTAGTTATAGTTACTTTTTCTTAATCACATCTTTTACTTATTCCTAATCGCTGCTTTTGGTTAACTTTTAAATGTTGTATCCTTCCATCAAATATTCTTTTATTTATACATGGGACTCCGAGTGCATATCCCCTTCATCCATATACCGAATAGTCTCTATTAATTTGTAATAAATAATCCCGCAGAATATTTGACGGCGCCATGACTCCTTTATTTCTTCTTGATCGTTGTATTAGTTTGTCGAATTTCTAATTAATTGATTTGTCAGCTAAGATAATCTCCACTTTCCAACACTCTAATATTTATCGACCATGGTATTTGGTCATTTGCATCTTGATTTTATGTGTCGATAGTACTTTGTTATTGAATATATATAAATTATATGTTTATTACTTTAAATATATAAATTATGTTTATAATATAATATTAATTTATCATTTTATTTGAATATTTCAAGATATTACTAGTAATAAACATTAATAAATATTAATTAAATAATAATATTTAATAAATAAATAAATTCCAAATAATCATTTTTTGGTAGTTATTAAATTAATCAATAATAATTATATATATAACTATCTAGGAGGGAACATGACAGTATTATTATAATATTAATATTATTTTTATATTAATGAATGATTAATATTACTATTAATATTATTAACATCAATTAGTAATTACATAATAAATGATAATTTATTATTATGATGAAGAATCACAAAATCTATTATTAATTACATCACTAGGATGTGGGGTTATGACAACCCTCTCACTTTAGAGGAAAATCGTGAAGTCTCATAAATGAGACAATTTTCCAATATTATTAAATGTTAATTAATAAATGTTTTAATTATCTTACTTATTTAATCACAATAATCCAATGTCCAAAGAGGGGTTATGACAAGAGTCTTCTGGTACAAAGAGCAACATTCACAACGACAAAACTGCTCCTAAGGCTAACAAGCCTACCGGTAAGAAAGTTTTTTTAACCTGTTTGCTTTGGATGTCATAAACCTGGACATACTGCAAATGTGTGTAGAAACAAACCCAATAGGAATACAGGCTACAATACAAATACTAGGTATGTATCTAAGAGATTTGAAAGTCATTGTTTTACATGCAAAATGAATGGACATAGATCAGTTGAATGCAGATATGGAGCAAATAATCTAGTACCTCACATGAATCCCATACCTAATGGTAACTGGAGGAGAACCTATAACAATAGAGGTAACATGAACTGGCAGAGACCCTATGTCAACCGGTTTAGTCCATTTGAGATGGAAAAGGTAACAATTATGGTCATGTGGCTATGAATTGCAAAAGGAGAACTGGAAGAGGCAATGTAGGACCCTGGAGATCATCTAGAATGGCCTGCTATCGTTGTTATAAACCGGGACACATGGCGAAGTTTTGTAGAACCAGAAAGAACAAACCGGTTAATCATTCTGTAGATCAGAAAGGTAAGCAAAAGGTAAATATTGAGGAAACTAGAGAAGAGATGAACCGAATCTAGAAAAAGAAGAGTGATGATATACCTGCAAAAGAACCTATTCCTTTACCCAGTGTGAAGAATCCTACACCGGTGAATTGAGCCTTTCAACAAGGCTAAGGGGAGCATAGTGGTAAATCTACTTCCGGACCCCTTGAAAGATGAGTGGTAAGAGAGTTTGCATTTTGAGTTATTATGTGTGAAATTTTGATATCTTTTTGTCAAACGGTTTTTCGAAAGTTTATCAACCGGTTTTACACTTGTTAAAATTGTATGCATCGTTAAGCGGTGTATTAGGGTTTGTAACCCTAGCGGTGGAGCATTTAATGTAGTAGGTAAAAAGGATAAAAACAAGTTTTGCTATGTTATTTTTACCCTAAATGCATTCAAAAGAGAATTCTTGAGCACTTGCAGAGCGAAGAGAGAATTGCTAACTGGTCTTAGTTAAATTTGTGCTATGAATTGTGTGATTGAAGCTGATTCGAAGATTAGTGAAGGTGGAACTGGTGTGCATTTGAGTAATCAACCGGTAACCGAGGCAACGCGCGAGAATTAAGGTATTTCTTTGTAAATCCCTTTACAAATCAAGTTTATCTGAATGGCTTCATCATCTAAGCAAGTAGAGAGGCTAATGATCACATCAAAACCTATGGAGGTTGTGGAATCGGAACGAATAGTGTCTTACAATGCTTTATCTCAAGTTCCTGACGGTGCCATTATAAAAGGTGATTTGTCTAGCTATATTGATTGCAAAATCGAAGATTTAGGATCATTATCAATTTATTCTCAATTGAAATCCCTTTGCGATAAGAGTGGAAAGATTCAACCCGAGTATATTAGGGTTTATGAGAAGGGTTTTCATAATGCAGCTTATTTTCTTGAGGATTTTGAAGAGGAATACATCCGAATCATTCTAAGTCGCGTTCACGGTGAAAACATGTATCTGGAAAGGACACACACTATAACCAAGGAAGCTATCCATGCTGTGACTGGTTTTTGGTCAACAGGTGAAGTTCCCAAGTTGAGGCAAATCTCTAAAGAGTGTAACCACTTTAACCTCGTCTACCTTTGATGGGCGTGCATTTTCTGTTAATAACATTAAGGACCCAGCGGTTAAATTGGCTACTATGGTTATAGGCTATAGGATATTCTATTCCAATAGAATGAATAGTGTGCCACCTGCAGTAGTGCATACAACCTATAAAATGATTGTTGTGAATGTAGATTATGACCTATGTGAGGCCATAAGGAGTCAATTAATGTTGAATCTACAGTCAATCAAGAAGGATAACAATCAGAAGTTCAAATTTGGTCAGTTATTGATTGGCTTATTCTTTTACTTTCAGAATTTCCTACCGGGAATTGGTGATATTGAATGGTCTAAGACTCTAAAGACCTATCGGTAACTGCTCAGATCAAGAACAACATTAAGGCTGTTAAGAACACTTTCTCTGTTGCAATGAACAAGTACTTTAATGAAGATCAGAAGGAACAAATTGTTCAACAGGTAATCAGCTACTTATGTCAATACAATCGATTACCTGAGGATCTTAAGAATGATATTTCTGATTCTTTATATTCTATTCTTATGAATAAGTGGGAAAAGGCTGTGAAGAAAGATCAGGAAATTATTGATAGTACTTTTATTCAATATTTTCCTGATTTGTCTAAAGATGAATTAACAGCATTGCTTGATTATTATAAGGGACAATTTCATTTTAAGACAAGAAGATTGATGTTAATGAATGAAAAGGTGTAATCTGTTGAAATAGGAACTCATCAAATAGCCAGAAATGTTCAACGGATCCATGAGCATTCAAAGACTCATTATGATGATCAATCATCAAACAAAGATTGGAGGGAAATCGGAGTCAGTTGAAGAAGAAATTGTTTCACCAGAGATTGATAAGAAACAAGGTGATACTACTTCCCAACCGGTAATTTTTGTTGATGACATACAGGATACCATTGATCTATCTGGAAACATTATTGTACGAGATATGCAGCCACTGGTAAATACTGTTTCACAAGTTAATGTAGTGGATATACCGACAACTCAACCAAGTGTGGATATTCCACCCCCATCGGTAAAAGTTCAACTAGTGAAATCACTACTCCCACCGGTTTCACAGGCTACCCAAGAGAAACCCGTTGCAAAAGTTGCAGAAAAGTCCTCTGAACAGGAAAAGGAGAAAGAACAAAAGGAAAAGAAAACTGAGAAGGAGAAATCTGCTAAACCAGAAAAAACATTAGTCAAGCAGCAGAATGATGATGATGATGACTCATTTGGCATCAAAGAGCCTATAGATGTTGACAACATGAGTGCATCGGAATTATTGGAGTTTGCAACTGTGATGCAATCCAGAGCACAGAAGAAGAGGTTTAAGGAATAGAGGAAGGAAGCAGAAACCATCCAAACTGCTGTGGAGATTTTTTCAAGTTTTCTACCGGAGACTGCTATAGGGAATTTGTCAACTCCTATTGACAAGCTTGGATAGTTGGTTGCTGATGCTTCTGACCAACTCAAGTCCCTTGAGGAAGCAACTCAGACTATGGCCGAGAAAAACTACAGGAAGAAAAGAGGAGGACAAATAATGAAAGATGTTGATATAGGGAAGATTGCTTTATCCCTGAATAAAGATCTTTTGAGAAAAGGTAATGAGTCGGGTGGCAGAATTCTAGCCTACACATCTAATGTTTCATTTTTCTATGCTGATATAGTTAAGAAGCGAACAGAGACAAAACTGGAACTGACAAAGATATGTAATGCCTACATACCTTTACAAGACTCAATCCTAGCTTTTGGCAAGTCTGTGGATGATTTTTAAAACCAGTTAGATGTCTATGATTTTGAACAGGCAAAGAGACTCCGATCGCTGAAAGAGTTAAAGAACTTATTGAGACCGAAGGTGGACATCTTGCAACGAGTATACAAGGATGCAGAAGTGGTTTTGGTGTCTCCAGAGATGAGTACAATTGATGCAATGGAAGAATTTTATGCACAGATTATGACAACCATTGAGATTTTTGACACTTTACTGGAAACATGGGAAAATGATTTTTATCAAATGAAGGTTACTTTCAGTGACATTTTCTTGCAAATTGAAGTGAACACTCCTTAATACAAACTTTTAAGTTTTTGTATATGTAAACATTTGATGCAAATTTTGCTATATATATATATTTTACTTTTCAATTTGACATTGTTGTCAAAGGGGGAATAGAAATATACGTGTTGTGAAAATTTTGTATGTATTCTTAAGGGGGAGTAGAAATATGTGTACAATTTTTTTTTGTAAGCACACTTAGTTCTAAAGTTGTAAAATTTTCTAAGTGTGGCCATCAATGCCAAAGAGGGAGATTGTTGGCTTGATGATGATTGTAATGAATGACTTCATATGATGTCATTGATGGAACATGTACACACACATATGTTCACATTGTCTACCGGTATTACATCTAAAAGTTACTTGTATTGCAATCGGTATTGGAAGTTTAGTTTATGATGGTTTAGAGAGTGTCAAATTGGTACATATAGACAACCGGTATATGTAGGAAATAACTTGACATCAACTTGAAGATTCAGTGGAGACCATCAAAGAAGCAATGGAGGACAATCAGTTTACATGTTGATAGAGGTTAACTCTAATCGATATTGGTGTTCCAATTGGTATTCATTGATTGTGTGATGAGTTATCAACGATCTTGATGAGTTACCCTAATCGACAAATTTTGGTGGTAATTTGTGATGAGTTATGTTTGATTGTCCAGATACACTGCACCTAGGAAATTGTGTTATAATTTCTAAGCCGACATGAAATCTAAATGTCTATATAATGACATTATGATGAACTATTTTGAGGATATGATATGAGATAATTTGATGCGAAGATAGAAGTGTTAAGTTGTTGAAGGCATTGTAGAATATGTTGGTGATGCAGTTTTGAGTGCACAGAAGAGGATCTATTCAAGCAAGTTGTGCTACTTCTAGATCACACCACCTGTTGTTTTCTAATCACTACAACAATCAAATCCCCTAACCGGGTAAGCTCTAACAAGCTTCATTGTACAAATCCTTTAACGAGGTGATCCATTAGTTTGGATTCAGAAATCCTCTAACGAGGTTACTCCTAACAGGGTACTACCTTTAACAAGGTATAGCTCCTAACAGAGCTTTGGGATCTTTATCAGGATTCGCTCCTAGCAGAGCACTTTTGTAGACCTTAACCGGTCAGTTACCTATCACTTTTGTAGACCTTAACCGGTCAGTTACCTATTATTGCAGATAGTTAACTTGTGAGTCTCATCTCACCATGGTTTTTCCCATTTGGGTTGTCCACGTATATACACTTGTGTTATGGTGGATGTTTTACTTAGTGTGGATGCTTTAATATTGTTTTGGATTGCATGCATAGTGTTGAGTAAACTTGTTAAGTATATCAACCGGTCAATGTTTAAAGTTGTATTGTTTTTGGTGTCATTGATTCACCACCCCCCCCCCCCCCTCTCAGTGCTTTATAAGTCTATCAAGGGCTGTTTGTATTCCTTCTTGTTTATAGTTGGGTACAAAATTTAAGAATTTATTAATTGCAGTTCTAAACTATTGAGGATAGTGATGAAATACTGCAACAAGAATCAGATCATGCGAAATATTTATCTATTCAGTTCAATCTTAAGTTAAGTTGCCAATTTAGGTTGAGTACGGGAATTGGAACTTTGTATGGTGGCACGGCAATTTTTTTCGCTATATTTTTTGAAATCTGTTGGAGGTGGAGGACTGAGGAAGATGAAGCCACAAGATTTGGCTTTGGGGGCCAAATTAGTGTGGAAGATGTATAGAAACCCAGAGTGTCTTTGGTGCAAGATTTTCCAATATAAATATTTGACTGTGTTGATCTGAGCAGGATCTTGACAATAGGAAATTTGGATGGCTGCTCATCAATCTGGTGGTTTTTTTGGAGGTAGAAGTCTCATCACTGACCGCCTAACAATGGAATGTGAAGAACGGAAAGAATGCTGACTTTTGGACGAACTCATCGAATGATTACAAGCTGTTAAGAGAGCTATATTGTCTGAAGGATTATGCTGGTCTTCCTTTTGACCCGAGTACATTAGGAGGGTGTTCTGATTGGATTGATGTTGGATTTACTCCCAATCTCAAGGGAAGCAAAGGTTATTTTGAAGGAAGATTTTGTAAGAGACAAGTAGTGGCTAGTGAGTTGGATGATGAAATTGTGTGGTGTGGGTCTAGGTTTGGAGAGCATACAGTGAGGATTGGATATGAAATTCAGGGCAAGTCATAGGTAGACAAAACATGGCCGACATAACATTGTTTGCATCCATCCGTGTTATCTAAGGCTGGGGCTTTCTTGTGGACGATATTGCACAAGAAAATTCTAACATTGGACAAGTTGGAGGCTATTGGATACCACAAGCCAAATTGGTGTTGTTGAGAGGTATTCACACTTCGCCCCATTGCAAATGGGGACCCCCAATTTTTTTTTGCTTTCCAGGGTAGTGTTAGAGTCCTTTGCTATTAGCCTTTATGTTGAAGAAGTATAGAAGGTCAGGACGCCAGGAGTTAGGTGGATAGCCTTGTGTGAGGTGTGAAATGAGTGAGTTTGTTAGCCTTCAGTAACATCCAGATCACATGAGAAGTTAAGTCCATCATGAGTTCAACCGAAGAGTGTAAGAGGCTGCTAGATAGTAAAACTTCAAATGTCCCTCTCTCAGAGCGAATTTCACTATTGTTGCCTCAAGTCGAGGGAGAAATCATATCCATTAGATGAGTTTTAAGGTTATATATAGTATATAGAAGCATAAACTAAGGCATGAAGTAGTGAGACGCAACTTAAGAGTACATTTTCAAGTTACTTCAAGTGCCCTTAGTTGAGAGCGAAGTCGTTCTTAGAACGCACCACGAGCCTAGTTTTAACAAATTTGAATGAATGGGATGAAGGAGAATGAGCAAGAAAGCACTAAGTGTCAAGTTTCAATCTGCTTCATGACCATCATCTTTGGAGCGAATTTCCCTTAGGAAGCTTGTTTGAGTGTGAATCAGAGCATTTAAATAAAGATAGTGAGTATGATTTCGATTTGAGATCACCTCAAGTACTCCTTTGGAACAAAATTTACCTCATGTACTCTTTAATAGGATCGAATTTTCATTTTAAGCCTTCATAAGGAAAGTTTGACATGTTTTTGCAGATGAAGACTTGAAAAACCTAAGGATTGAGTTGATGGAACAATGAAGTCATGGAAGGAAAGTTAATTTTGGTTTGAAATTCACTTCATGTCCAAGGCAAGGAGAGCGAACTTCATGTCCAAGTCAAGGAGAGCGAACTTCATGTGCTAGTGAAGGAGAGCGAACTTCATGTGCCAACCAAGTGGAGCGAACTTCATGTGCACACCATTTGGAGCGAATTTCCTTTAGAGAACTTCCCTAAGGACAACTTATCATGTTGGTGGGAAGACTCAATGTCAGAACCCATAGAATGAAGGGAAATGAATGAAAGCGAGTTCAAAGACAAGTTTAAGGATAAATTAATGAGCATTAGGGTTGGAGCAAACTTCAAGTGCTCCTCTCTAGGAGCGAAAACCAACTTCAAGTGCTTCTTCATGAGAGCGGATATTCTCTAAATCCTCTTACCAAACTTGCAAAACACATAAAATCAAAGAATATATCAAGTTAAAAGAACTATCAAGGTTATATATCATGAGTGTTTTGTTGTCCTCATTTTTGTTTTAAAAAATGAAGGACTATTATATGAAATTTTTGTCAAAAAATGAAAATTTTTACTCTATGGCAGTCTTCCCGAGGCGGAATTTCGTGTAATCCTTGGACTGGCTTAATCCTCAGTCCATCCTCGAACCACGTTTCGAATTTCGTCGCATTTTGGGTTCGTTTGCTATGTCTTTCCTTCAATTTCGGGTTTTTTCTCCCTGACTGCAGGTGGGAAATTTTCCTTGAATTGCAAGTTTTGATGATTTCCTTTGTTTTGGTCTTCGTAGGGAAAGTTTTGGCTAATTACAAGTGCACTTTATTGAAAAATAAGAACTTGTAATTTTCTTTTTATTTCCCCCTTGTTGCTTTTTGGTTATTTAAGTTATAATAGGGATTTTTTGGATAAGTTACAAGTTAACTTGTAATTCTTTTGAAAAACCCCTATTTTAATGTCTTTTGCTTGTAATAGGGATTTTTAACCTCTATTACATATGTGCAAGTTATTAAAACTTGTTGTAGGGATCTTATTTTCCCTTTACAAGCAAAATGTAACTTGCACATCTCTCTCCAAAACCCGATTTTGCCTAGAAATGAAATAAAGTGACATTTAAAACTTGCTATTATAATAGGGATTTTTTGGATAAGTTACAAGTTAACTTGTAATTCTTTTGAAAAACCCCTATTTTAATGTCTTTTGCTTGTAATAGGGATTTTTAACCTCTATTACATATGTGCAAGTTATTAAAACTTGTTGTAGGGATTTTATTTTCCCTTTACAAGCAAAATGTAACTTGCACATCTCTCTCCAAAACCCGATTTTGCCTAGAAATGAAATAAAGTGACATTTAAAACTTGCTATTTTGCCTAAAAAACCCGACTTCCTCTATAAAGTGCAATTTGGAGGATTTTAAACTTGTAATTTCATTTTTAAAACCCGATTTTGCCTTATTGATGAAAAAGTGCAATTTTAAACTTGCTATTTCATCCAAGAAACCCGATTTTTACAAATGCATGCAAAATCGAACTTGCTATTTCCTCCAAAAACCCGACCAGCAAGGAGAAACGTTTTTGTTGAAGATTTCAAGCAAATTTCATGGAGATGTTTTAGGAAGGAGAGGCGATCGGGATTCTTTCCTATTTTCATGCAATTGCAAACATCTTTCATGCCATTTGGGGGTTTTTGTTTGCTGTTTTTCTACTTCAACGCCTACCATGTGGTTCCTTGAATCCACATTTTGGGCGATTTTTACTCCATAAACTTGCAATCTCTTTGTTGATGCAAATAGCATCGGTCAGATAAAATCTAATACAGATCCATTTACATCAAATGAAGAATGGCATTAATGCAGATATATATGTTTGATCTTGGAGATGTATAAATATATATGAATATATATATGAAGTAATTATTATTACTTCATATGTATATTAATATATATTGATATATCATTTCTATATGCATGATTTATAATATATCGAACCCCTTCATAATTATCAAATTACAATTAATAATGATGCCACAGATATATTATCGGATGTTATTAGTAATACCCCGATTAGTTATCAGGTATGTTTTGTTTATTTATTGCCACCGATTGATATAGTTATCGGGCCTGTTTGATTGCCACCGATTGATATAGTTATCGGGCTTGTTTGATTGCCACCGATTGGGAATCGGTTAAGGATATCATAGTTACCGATATATATTATCGGGTTATGCATTGACACCGATACACATATCGGTTAATATGAAACATGTAATGGCACCGATTTATGTCGGGTTAATTAGAAATGTGTTGTTTGGGTAATCAAAAGGTGCAATCAAGGGTTATCTTGATCAAAGGACATAACCGACCAAGGTAACACTTGGTCTCCCCTCATTGCCATATATAACCCGATTCATTTGCTTGGAGAAGTGCATCGAAATCAATTAATGTTCTCTCTCCATCTGCAGCAAAGAAAAAATCAGACATACTATATTGTGAATCAAAGAAATAATAAGTACACTACATTGTATATATATATAACTTGTTCTTCAAATTGAAAATTGCATATACATTTACATGGTATCAGAGCTATAGTTGATCGAACCTAAGGCTATTCGATCTTGTGAATAATTTAAGAACAAGGTTATATACTACATCACATTTCTCAAATGACCAGCGGTATTAGATTTGAAGATAGACTAGGAGGTGGCGATGATTTTTCAGCTTGGAAGTTTAGAATCAAGATGATCTTAAAGGAGAACAAAGTGGATTCATTTGTTCAAACTGAAAATGCACAACCTGAAAATGAACCTGACAAAGCAGCATGGATTGAGGGAAATGAAAAGGCCATTAAAATAATAGTTGATGGTGTGAGAAACAACATAATGCCCATCATAAGGAAACATCAGACGGCCTATAAAATGTTCAAAGCACTTGAAAGCACATTTGAGATATCAAATGCAAGTCGAACTCTGGCATTAAAACGAGAGATAAATCATATCACCATGAACAAAGGGGAGATAATCAACACCTACTTTATGCGGATATCAACCCTAAGAGATGATCTAGCAACTCTTGATTACGAGATCCAAAGCAAAGATTTAACTCTCATTGCTCTAGATGGGTTGCCTAGTGGATGGAGTACATTCGTCCAAGGGATCAGTGCAAGGTCCAAATATCCTAAGTTTGAAAGATTAAGAGATGATTGTCTCCAAGAAGAATCAAGATTGAACAAGATGGGAATAAAACAAAAGAACATAGACGAAGACCTTCAAGTCCTAAATACTAACACAAATAAAAAAACCAAGAAGAAACAATTTAGTAAGAGGAAAGGTCATCAAGGCAAGAACACTTCAAAGAAAGACCTATCACATATTCAATGCTATAGGTGTGACAAATTCGGGCACTATGTTGCAAAATGTCCAGAGAGAGCCAAACATCAAGCCACATTTGCCGAAGCAGGAAAATCCATAAGAGAAGATGACTTCGAGAACTATGTCCTCTACTCAGCACTTACAAGCCATGCAATGAACAAGTATAACTCCTGGGTGATCGATAGTGGCTCATCGAGACACATTACAGGGTTTAGAGAAGTGCTAGACTCCATGATAGAGGAGAATGATGAGGAAGTGACTATTGGAGATGATTCTTCACATCCAGTCAGAGGAATTGGATCCTGCACCATCAAACTGAAGACAGACATATCATTGCAACTCAAAGGAGTACTATATGTCCTTGACATCAAGAGAAATCTAGTCTCCATATCAACACTAGAAGATAACGGATACAGAGTAACCTTCATGGAAAACAAGGTGTTGGCTTGGCCAAGGAATTCTTCCATCAAGAAAGCTAAAGTCATTGGTCAAAGACGAGGCTATTTGTATGAGCTATGCACAGAGCCCAACCTAGCCCTAATTCATGAAGCGACAAATGCAAATGAAGTTTGGCATAGAAGACTAGGCCACCTGAATTATAGAGCTTTATCATCTATGGGAAACCTTGTCATAGGTCTACCTAAGTTGAAGCAATCTCATTCAGAGCCATGCAAGGGATGTGCCCTAGGTAAAAATACCAAGGGTGCCTTCCAAAATAGTACTAGGAAGACAAACAAAGTTTTAGAGTTAGTTCATTCTGATGTATGTGGACCTATGTCCGTACCCTCTCTAGGGGGATTTTTGTATTGTGTAATATTTGTTGATGACTACTCTAGGAAAATTTGGATCTATTTTCTGAAGTGTAAAGAATCAGAAGAGATCCTCAATAGGTTTAAAGAGTTTAAATCACTAATAGAAAACTACTCAGGAAATAAAATTAAAACCCTAAGAACTGATAATGGGGGGGAATACACATCAGAATTATTTAAAGATTTTTGTAAAAAATCAAGGATTAAGAGGGAGTTAACAATACCTTATAATCCTCAACAAAATGGGGTAGCTAAGAGGAAAAATAGGACAATTGTAGAAGCTGTCAAAGCCATGATTCTTGATGAAAATCTAAATATCAATCTTTGGGCAGAAGCAACTAGCACTGCTGTGTATATACAAAACAGATGTCCTCACTCCCATCTTGAAGATAAAACTCCTGAGGAAGTCTTTACCAAAATAAAGCCAGATATCAGCCACCTTAGGATATTTGTGTGTCCTGTCTATATACATGTACCTAAAGAGAAGAGACCGAAACTAGAACCTTCTGGAAAAAGGGGAATACTTGTAGGATATAGTGAAACATCCAAGGCCTATAGAATCTATATACAAGGTCAGAGAAATATTGAACTTAGTAGGGATGTAATCTTTGAAGAAGACTTAGCCTTCAAAAGAGCCCAAAGTACAATAGAGCTCGAAATCTATATTGCTACTCCTAACATAGAAGAAGATCCTACTCCTGAGCTTCAGAGGGAGACTCTTGAGGAAACTATAGGTGAAACTCAAAACCGACCTAGAGAAAACCTCAAGAAAAGACCACTATGGGCCACCAAGATTGTAGCAGAAGCTCAGAAGTTTGTTGCTCCTTCACGAACCTTTAGGGAAAGCAAAAGACCTAATAAATTCACTAGATATGTTGCCCTTATGAATGATCTCTCTAAAGCTGAACCAAACAATGTATCAGATGCACTTAAACATCAAGTATGGAAGGATGCGATGTCTGAAGAGTATCAGTCCATTATGAAGAATGATGTTTGGGAGATTGTTCTTAGGCCTACTAAGAAATTTGTTGTTTCATCTAAATGGCTTTTCAAGATCAAACATGTTGCAGATGGCAGTATTGAAAAGCACAAGGCCAGATTTGTAGCTAGAGGGTTCTCTCAAAGGGAAGGGACAAATTATGAAGAAACCTTTGCACCCGTAGCCAGATATACCTCAGTAAGAGTAGTACTAGCCGTTGCAGCAGCAAAAGGGTGGAAGGTGGACCAGATGGATGTTAAGACAACATTTCTTAATGGTGAGATCTCAGAAGAAGTCTACCTAGAGCAGCCTGAAGGATTTGAAATTCATGATGCAGAGTCTCATGTGTGTAGACTCAAGAAAACTCTCTATGGGTTTAAACAGGCTCCCAGAGCCTGATTTGAAAGAATTGACACTTATCTCTCAGAACTAGGCTTCTCTAAAAAATGATGCAGATCCTGATCTCTACTACAAACAAAATAAAGGTGATATGCTAATATTTATTCTATATGTTGATGACTTATTAATCACAGGAGAAGATCACCTTATAGATCAATGCAAGAAAGATCTATGTAAGGAATTTGATATGAAGGACTTGGGACTCCTTCATTACTTCCTAGGTTTGGAAATATGCCAAAATTTTGATAACATTATACTAAACCAAGGTAAGTATACCTTGGACATTTTGAAGAGATTCAGAATGCTAAACTGCAAACCTATGACCTCTCCCATGGAGACAAATTTACATAAACTTAAGGAAGCAGCAACAGAGTCACAATCCATTGATCCTACTCAATACACGCAGATGATTGGGTCCCCGGTATACCTGGTAAATACAAGGCCAGATATATGTTATGTAGTCAATGCTTTAAGTCAGTTTATGTGTGAGCCTAAGGAGATCCACCTGATTGCAGTGAAACATATTATGAGATACATACAAGCAAAAAACAGTCTTCTGTAGCTCAGAGTTCCACCGAGGCCACGTACATTGCAAATTCCATGGCTGCCCGAGAGGCAGTATGGCTTAGGAAGTTGCTTGTGGGATTGTTTGGTGAACCTATGAAACCCATTGTCATCCATTGTGACAACCAGAGCTGCATAAAACTTTCTGTAAATCCAGTATTCCATGACAGATCAAAGCATATTGAGATTCCGTACCATTATGTGCGAGACATGGTAGACATAAATGTGATCAAATTGGAATATGTTAGTACTAGAGATCAGACTATAGATATTCTGACCAAACCACTTTCCAGAGTGAAGGTTGATCACTTCAGAAAAGGTTTAGGTATGATAGAAAGGTAATTTGCTTTATAATCTGTACTTGCATATCAATAAGATGTTTAATGTGCAAACTTCTTTGTCATGTTAGGACTTTTATGGGTTTAACCCCCTGTGTTCATGTAATATCCCAGTAATTTTTTTGTTTTGTTTTTAACAGTAAGAGTTACAAGCAAACACATCAACCTGTTAAGGTTAGAGAATTAATCCAAACTGCTGAAAGGGAACCCTTCCACCTTTTGTTCATCGAGAGTCCAAGCTGGGAGAGTGAGAGCATACGGTGTTCCGTGGATTGCTAGCACCATAAAACAAATTGAAATTACAATGCTTGGGCGGCAAGCCAGCCCCTTCTGCGTATCCAGAAGGATAGAAACCAACTCTTGGCGGTAAACCAACCAAGGGAAAATAACAAGAAATTGAAAACTCAATCACTCTACCACATATTTCAGCGGGAGGACATTACATTAAGCTATCACTCTACCGCATATTTTAGCGGGAGGACCATTGTATTAAACTTATCACTCGACCGCTTATTCAGTGGGAGGACTGAGTACATAAATTGAATTACAAAGCAAGAAGGCGACAAGCTAGCCTCTTCCACTTATGCAGTGGGGATTACAAATAAGAACAACAAGAATGGTTGATCGGTACTACTGAAACTACCTTACAAAATAGAGTTAAAGATGAGATGAGTAATGCAGATTTCTACAAGAAGAATATAAATTTCTGTTACAACCAATCTGCAAGCTGAAAGTACAAATCAGTAGCCTAAGGAAACACCAAAATGCTCATAACTCCCTCATTTTTCACCCGAATCAACTCAAATTAGTCGCAAACCCACAATATATCACTCACAACAGCAACCAATCCAAACTACAACCCAAACAAGCCAATACTTATTTGGCACACATCCCAATGCGAGTACACAAACCCACGCTATGCCTAGGAAGTTCGATTTTGTCTAGGAAATTCATTACTTAATTAAAGTTGCTAAAAACTCACACAATGTATCGCCATGGCTAGGAAGGAGGATAGAGATGATACCCATAACCGTAAGTCGCTCCAGCAGAGAGGTGTGATTGAAAATGTGCTTCAGCCACAGGCAAAACCAGCGAGTCTTGAGAATCACTTTAGCACCAAAAATGTCTATGGCCAACTCTGAGAGTGTAAGAGAATACAATACACAGCTAGGTACTGTATTTCAAGTACGAAACCGGGTAGCACTA
Organism: Cryptomeria japonica; assembly: GCF_030272615.1. NCBI lineage: Eukaryota > Viridiplantae > Streptophyta > Pinopsida > Cupressales > Cupressaceae > Cryptomeria > Cryptomeria japonica. Next base: position 461,042,946 of record NC_081410.1, on the reverse strand, counting down.
GGGAGATGCACTCCGAAGCCTCAAGTTTTGTCGCCAAACCGGCAGCATAACAGTACAATTTTTCAAGATCATCCAAATGGGAGCCCAAGTCTCATATTTATAACTTCACACACCTCAAACTCAAATGCAAATTCCTTCAATTTCAACGCCTTTCATTTGCATTTCATTCGACTACATGTGGACCCAAGTGTGGCACCATTTCCCCAAGAGTCAAACCTCACGCCCAAGGCTTGGACCCACGTTAATTACTTGGCAAATAAGAGAGATGCAATATAAAATAATATCCCTCCAAATAAATCCCAAATTCAATAAATCAGTAGCTATTAATCAGATTAATTAAATATTAAACCTTGTGATAAGCAAATGATATTTAATATGTCACATATGACTCACGTACTGATAACTGTCAAAACCCGGATGAAACTGAGCCAGGAAGACCACTGGACTGCTGCAAAATCAGGACCCTATCCACTGCCAGAAATAGAATTATGCCATACTGCCACATACTAAAAATAGTAAGTCAAGAACTAATGCTCCGAAAAGCATGATCTTCCCGCCCAGAGATAGAGCATGGAGAGCTCAGTAGGATAGTGTCACCAAAATAGTCATTCCTTGACTTACTAAAAATAGTAAGTCCTCGTTTCATCAATGTTGGACCCCTCATTCTTCATTCCACCTAGCCTATGGGTATCAGGAATAAGCTAATGGACCACTAGCAGGGCGTCAATGAGAAGGGGACATTACAGTTTGCCCTCCCCAAAATTGCTTGTCCTCAAGCAACTGTAAGGCTAGATGCAGTAAAATCTCCTCATTTTCCCACGTAGCATCCTTAGCTGGTAGATTCTTCCATTTGATCAAGTATTCCCTGATCACTCTTCTCCTCAAAGATCGTTCCCTGAATTCAAGGATAGCTTCAGGAACCAAAACCAACTCTCCCTCCTCATCAAGCGGAGGTAACTCAGCTGAAGCAACAACATTATGTCCCAGAGCCTTCTTAAGGTGAGACACATGAAATACATTATGGATCTTGCTGGCAATTCCAACTCATATGCCACTTCTCTAACCCTTCTGCTGACTCTGAAAGGTCCATAGAATCGTGGCTTCAATTTCTCAACCCCACTCTTCTTGAGAGTAGATTGTTTGTATGGTTGGAGCCTCAAATAAACCATATCGCCCACCTCAAAGGTGCGCTAAATTCGTTGTTGATCAGTGCAACTTCTGCTAATTCTGTGCATGTTGTAGATTGTCCCTCAGAATCTTCAGAATATCCTCACTCTGCTGCAACATATCTTTTGCCTGAGGGGTTCTGCTATCACCAAATACCAAGTCTGCGAAGCTAGGAGCTTCATAACCATATAGTGCCATGAATGGTGACATACGGATGGACATGTGATAGGATGAATTGTAACAATATTCCCCTAGGTGAAGCCATCTCACCCAAGTATTCTGCTGCTCCGAGACATAGTTTCTGAGATAACCTTCCAACCACTTATTGACTATCTCGGTCTGCCCATCAGTTTGAGGGTGATAACTGGTGCTTGGAGTGAGCACAGTACCACACAATCTGAAAATCTCTTGCCAAAAAGCACTTAGGAACTTGTTGTCCCTATCACTCACAATGTTCTTCGGTAAACCATGTAATCTGAACACCTCTCGGAAGAACACTTCAGCAACTTGTGCTATTGTAAAAGAGCTGGTGATGGTGAAAAAATGAGCAAACTTTGTAAGTCTGTCCACCACTACATAGATACTATCCTTCCCTTGAGCCCGAGGCAGCCCCATGATGAAATCCATGGAGATACTCTCCCATTTTTGATCGGGAATAGGCAAGGGTTGTAACAAACCAGCTGGTAGAGTGTGCTCATCTTTGTTCTTCTGACATGTATTACACTCCTTAATGTACTTCAAAACATCACATTTAAGTCCCTTCTAAGAGAATCTCTCTCGGATCTGCCTGTATGTTTTGAAATAACCTTGGTGACCAGCAAGGGGAATGTCATGGAAAGTTTTCAAGATCTTCTCTTTTAACTTAGATTTAGCTACAATGAAGATTCTTCCCTTGTATAGTATCAATCCCTCAACCAATTTGTACCTTTCATCATGAAAAGTACCTTCTATAAGGCTGGTTGCAAACTGATTTTTGGCATAATCAGCAAGCAGCAACTTCCTCCAATCAGCAGTAAGCTCGCAAAGTGAGCTTAAATGGGGTCTTCTAGACAAGGCATTTGCCACAACATTGTTTTTCCCCTTAACATACTCAATATCGAAATCTTAAGCCTGCAGCTTACTCACCCATTTCTGCTGTCTCTCATTTAAATCTTTCTGATGCATGAAGTGTTTAAGACTATTGTGATCAGTCTTAACAATGAATTTACTCCCCACCAGATACTGCCTGAACTTTGCAAGGGCATGCATTATGGCAAGCATTTCCTTGTCATAAATGGAATACAGTCTCTCCGGACCTCTCAACTTTCTGCTCTCAAAGACTATAGGATGTTTATCCTGCATGAGGACCGCACCAACACCTTCTCCAGAGGCATCACACTATAGCTCAAATGGCTTGGTGAAATCAGACAATGCTAAAACAGGGCAGGAACTCATGATCCTTTTAAACTGCTCAAATATTGTCTGTCTCTTTTCGGACCATTCAAAAGCTCCTTTCTTTGTAAGATCTGTAACGGGGGCAGCCAATTGAGAATATCCCTTCACAAACCTCCGATAGAATCCACACAACCCCCAAAATCCCCTCAAATGTGTTATATTTTCGGGAGTAGGCCAATCAATGATGGCTCTAATCTTTTTCAGGATCCACCTTCACACCACCCGCACCGATAATGTGACCAAGGTAGAGCAACTCTTCCATCCCAAACTCACACTTGGACTGTTTGGCAAACAGGGATTCAGATTCTAATATACTCAACACTTCATCCAACTGCTGTAAATGTTCTTTCCAAGATTTGCTGAATATTAGTATGTCATCAAAAAATATCAAAACAAACTTCCTTAACTGTTCTTGGAAGATTCTGTTCATGCATGACTGGAATGTAGCAGGTGCATTAGTCAAACCAAAGGGCATTACTAGGAACTCAAAATGGCCAAAGTGGCATCTGAAAGCAGTCTTCTCCACATCTGACGCTCTCATTCTGATCTGGTGGTACCTCGACCTGAGGTCAATCTTGGAAAAGAACACTGCCCCATGTAGCTCGTCAATGAGCTCATCAATCCTCGGAATAGGATACCGATTCTTGATGGTTTTCTGATTTAGGGCTCTGTAATGCACACACATGCTCATGGTTCCATCTTTTTTTCTCAGCAAAACAACAACCGAAGCAAAGGGGCTTTTGCTAGGCCGTATGTAACCCATGTCAAGCAATTCCTGGATTGCTTTCTTAATCTCATCCTTCTGCTTCTTAGGATATCAGTAAGGAGTGGTCATGACTGGCTTAGCTCCTTCTTCAAGCTCAATAATGTGTTCGGCACCTCTTTCAGGAGGCCTGCCAGGAGGTGGATTTTTGAACACCTTGCTTCTCTTGGTTATCAAAGCTTGAATGTCTTCAGGATAATTTTTGTGCTCCTTTTGTTGTTTTGAAGGCATGACCATGATCTTGCTTCTATCCTTGATCATTGCTGAAATATTTGAGGAATAGCTGCCCTTATCTACCAATTGATTGGAAGGCATTATCAAACACTCTGCTGCCCACTCCACCTGATTATGGCGGCTCAACCTTTCCATTCTTTTCAAGGACACCACTTTAAGTCCCCCATGCGACATTCCTCTCAACTCTACCTTCTTCCCTTCAGACATGAATTTCAGCTCCATGTTTTGTAGGTTTAGTGTGATTTCACCAAGAGACCTCAGCCATTGAATATCGAGAACTGCATCATTAGTCCCTCCAATGCTCACCACAAAGAAATCATCTTTGATTTCATGATTCCCCAACTTCAGAGACATGTTGGAAATCATTCGGTTACAGGATATAGTGGAGCCATCTGCTACCATGACTTCGAAGCCCTCAACTTCCTCTACCACTAGTCCCCCTTTTTTGCAACAATCCTTTCATCAATGAAGTTGTGAGTTGCACCTGTGTCGATGAGAGCTATGACACGATGCTCTCCAATCACACCCTGAACTCTGAAGGATTTATTTTTGTGAATGCTTGAGAGTTGAGCAACCACTCCTCTATCTTCTAACCCAAATTCAGGCCCTTCAGGAGCCTCTTCATACTCGCTGTCCTCAACTTCGGTTTGCTGTTCTGAAATTTCAGAATCTGATCCATCTTCTGAATAGCACTCCATTTGATGCAAATTCCCCTTTCCGTGGCACTTATGTTCGGGAACCCAAGGTTCTCTGCAAGAATAACAAAGATTCTTTCTCCGGAGCTCTTGACGGAGCCCATCATCCATACGCGGAGGGAACCTCTTGGTCTTATTCGTGAATTTCTTGTTGTCCTTTCTGAAAGGGAAAGGCTTGGACTGAATTTTACTCTTTGGGGCAGCCAACTCCATACTTCTAGATTTTTTTATAGCTTCTGCCAGGGTGGGTGGATCAAAAGCTTTGACCCATCCTCTGAAAGGTTCTTCAAGTCCTTCAGTGAAAAGGACAACCAACCGCTTCTCTGAGATGCTACTCACCATGACTGACAGGTTTTGAAATTCAGTCACGTAAGTGTCCAATGAACCTTGCTGCCTAAGTTGTGCAAGTTCTCTAAACTTCACCTCTGGATCCCTGGTGTCGAATCTCTCAATCAGCTTGTTGGTGAAATCAGCATAGGTGGTGATTAAGTTATGACCAAGGGTGACCAACCCATGGTACCACCATTCGTGGGCCACTCCATCCAAGTGCAAGGTAGCAAACTTGATGGCATCCTCCTCCGGCATAGGCCTCAAGGACAAGTAATTGTCCAACTTCTGTACCTAGGCTCTAGTTGTACCCTTAGCGCTTCCATCAAAGTGTGCTAAGGTCACTCTTCGAAGAGCTTGGTGATAATCTCTTGGGGCAGCAAACTTATAGTCAGTCCTCCTTCCTCTCTTCATTTTCTGATTCATAAACTGATCCAGAGTTAGGATATCTCGGATCTCACCAGGAAGAGAAGCATACTCCATGTAGCTGTTTCTTATTTCATCAGCAGTGGGTATCTCTGTTTCAGCTTGTTGTATTTCTCTTGGCAGAAATACAGGGTGTAAAGGCCTTGGGGCTGAACCTCCATTGTTACTCCCGTTGTTACTCCCATTTCCATTGCCTACAGGAGCATTAGAAGTGCTGGCTTCCGGTCCATTGTTGGGCTGATTAGGGACCCCAACAACGTTCTGGTTGAGCTTGGCCAGCAGTAGAGACATCATGTCCATCATCGCATTGATTTGTCTCTCTGCTTTCTTATCGGGTGCCTCATTTGGTTCTGTAGTCTTATCTACCATTGAATCCACTGAATCTGAGGTATCTAGATCCTTCCCTCTGTTTCTCAGTACTTCTGAAAATGTGTCCTCTTCGGGCACTATAGAAATCTGAAACTAATGTCTCTTCTGCTCTCTGTTGTAGTATCTGACAACTCTGTCACTCATGGAGACTTCTGAACGCACTGACTCTAACAGGTTGGCAGGAAAACCAGCTCTGATACCATTGTAATATCCCAGTATTTTTATTTTTATTTTTTACAGTAAGAGTTACAAGCAAACACATCAACCTGTTAAGGTTAGAGAATTAATCCAAATTGCTGAAAGGGGGAACCCTTCCACCTTTTGTTCACCGAGAGCCCAAGCTGGGAGGGTGAGAGCATACGGTGTTCCGGGGATCGTTTGCACCATAAAACAAACTGAAATTACAATGCTTGGGCGGCAAGCCAGCCCCTTCTGCTTATCCAGCAGGATAGAAACCAAACTCTTGGCAGTAAACCAGCCAAGGGAAAATAACAAGAAACTGAAAACTCAATCACTCTACCACATATTTCATCGGGAGGACATTACATTAAGCTATCACTTTACCACATATTTTAGCGGGAGGACCATTGTATTAAACTTATGACTCGACCACTTATTCAGTGGGAGGATTGAGTACATAAACTGAATTACAAAGCAAGAAGGCGGCAAGCCAGCCTCTTCCACTTATGCAGTGGGGATTACAAATAAGAACAGCAAGAATGGTTGATCAGTACTATTGAAACAACCTTACAAAATAGAGATAAGATGAGATGAGTAATGCAGATTTCTACAGCAAGAATATAAATTTCTGTTACAACCAATCTGCAGGCTGAAAGTACAAATCAGCAGCCTAAGGAAACACCAAAATGCTCATAACTCCCTCATTTTTCACCCGAATCAACTCAAATTAGTCGCAAACCCACAATATATCACTCACAACAGCAACCAATCCAAACTACAACCCAAACAAGCCAATACTTATTTGGCACACATCCCAATGCGAGTACACAAACCCACGCTATGCCTAGGAAGTTCGATTTTGTCTAGGAAATTCATTACTTAATTAAAGTTGCTAAAAACTCACACAATGTATCGCCATGGCTAGGAAGGAGGATAGAGATGATACCCATAACCGTAAGTCGCTCCAGCAGAGAGGTGTGATTGAAAATGTGCTTCAGCCACAGGCAAAACCAGCGAGTCTTGAGAATCACTTTAGCACCAAAAATGTCTATGGCCAACTCTGAGAGTGTAAGAGAATACAATACACAGCTAGGTACTGTATTTCAAGTACGAAACCGGGTAGCACTAGGGAGACGCACTCCGAAGCCTCAAGTTCTGTCGTTAAACCGGCAACATAACATTACAATTTTTCAAGATTATCCAAATGGGAGCCCAAGTCTCATATTTATAACTTCACACACCTCAAACTCAAATGCAAATTCCTTCAATTTTAACGCCTTTCATTTGCATTTCATTCCACTACATGTGGACCCAAGTGGCGCCATTTCCCCACAAGTCAAACCTCACGCCCAAGGCTTGGACCCACGTTAATTACTTGTCAAATAAGAGAGATGCAATATAAAATAATATCCCTCCAAATAAATTCGACATCCCTTATTACACAAGAATTTCGCCAAATACTTGGGATAAAAAATAAGCATTAATCCCAAATTCAATAAATCAGTAGCAATTAATCAGCTTAATTAAATATTAAACCTTATGATAAGGAAATAGTATTTAATTTGTCACATATGACCCCCGTACTGATAACTATCAAAACCTAGATGAAACTGAGCCAGGAAGACCACTGAACTGTTGCAGAATCAAGACCCTATCTATTGCCAGAAATAGAACTAGCCATATTGCCACTTACTAAAAATAGTAAGTCAAGAACTAATACTCCGAAAAGCATGATCTTCGCGCCCAAAGATAGAGCATGGAGAGCTCAGTAGGATAGTGTCACCAAAATATTCATTCCCTGACTTACTAAAGATAGTAAGTCATCGTTTCATCAATGTTGGACCCCTCATTCTTCATTCCACCTAGCCTACAGGTCTCAGAAATAGGCTAATGGACCACTCTTAGGTCATCACTGAGAAGGGGACATTACAGTTCATGTCCAAGAGGTGACGATCTCTAAGATAATGAACACTTGTATGTAGACATTGTAAGGTGACGATCGTATGATGTTCAAACCAGTTATCATGTTGGATCTCTGGTATGTCATGGATGTGCCATGATTGTGTTGTGGTATAACATTTGAATAAAATGCTAGTGCACATACCACAACTTGGATAAATTGAAGATTTAACTATTTTCATATGTTTATCCTTAAGTATTGTGTGTTTAGGCAGTACTGATATCACGTGGTTAGGTGATATCATGTCATCACAAGATGATGAACTTCTTGTATCACGTGTTTAGGTGATACTTCATGTTTGTGTGGTATGATCCTATGTAGAGTGAGATTATGAGACTCCATAAGGAATCCTGACCATCATGAGAAATGAGATGCTAGACATGATGACATTATCTTCCCTAGCTAAGAGGGAGTGTTGATGCAAATAGCATCGGTCAGATAAAATCTAATACAGATCCATTTACATCAAATGAAGAATGGCATTAATGCAGATATATATGTTCGATCTTGGAGATGTATAAATATATATGAAGTAATTATTATTACTTCATATGTATATTAATATATATTGATATATCATTTCTATATGCATGATTTATAATATATCGAACCCCTTCATAATTATCAAATTGCACTTAATAATGATGCCACCGATATATTATCGGATGTTATTAGCAATACCCCGATTAGTTATCAGGTATGTTTTGTTTATTTATTGCCATCGATTGATATAGTTATCGGGCCTGTTTAACTGCCACCGATTGGGAATCGGTTAAGGATATCATAGTTACCGATATATATTATCGGGTTATGCATTGACACTAATACACATATCGGTTAATATGAAACATGTAATGGCACCGATTTATATCGGGTTAATTAGCAATGTGTTGTTTGGGTAATCAAAAGGTGCGATCAAGGGTTATCTTGATCAAAGGACATAACCGACCAAGGTAACACTTGGTCTCCCCTCATTGCCATATATAACCTGATTCATTTGCTTGGAGAAGTGCATCGAAATCAATTAATGTTCTCTCTCCATCTGCAGCAAAGAAAAAATCAGACATATTATATTGTGAATCAAAGAAATAATAAGTACACTACATTGTATATATATATAACTTGTTCTTCAAATTGAAAATTGCATATACATTTACACTCCTTAGGTGTTTTTGCCTTTCTTGCCTAGGCGTTGAAGCTGGAAGAAGATTCGACCCCTTCTTGGGCCATTTTATTTGCATTTGCTGCCACGTTTTTCAGCTTATGACGTTTTGGTAAAAACGTGGCTAGGGTTTTTGATTGTGGTTTATCTTTATTTAAGAGCTATTCTTCTTTCTTCCAAAGATTGATCATCTTTTGGAGAGGCATTTTCAGATTGAAACAAGGTATGTTTTCTTTCCTTTTTTTGTTTCATTTTCTTGTTTTCTTGTTTTCTTATTTTTCCTTTCTAGTTGTTAGTTTATAAATATGTTGTTTTTTCCCTAAAAATCGGTTTTGTGAGAGATTTTCCCCTTTGAAAAGCAATTTGACAATTGCATTGTTCTTCCCCATTTTCCCTCTTTACTTGTATTCGGGATTTTAAATCCCAATTACAAGTTGGATGAAAATCATTGTTCTTCCCTTATGGTTAAAATTTTTTAACCATTTTTTGTTGAAATTTCAAGTTGCAAAGATGAAAAATGCCCATCCTTCCAAAATCGGGTTTTTAGAACTGGATTGCATGTTCAAAATTCTTCCCATTTTCATGAAAAAGTCATTCCCAAAATCTTTCCATTTTTATCCACCCATAATGCCTATATCCTTACTTTCCGTTCACGTCATTTCTCGCAAGTCTAATTCCCATTTTTCATCCATTTCTCCATTGACGATTTTACAAGTATACTTGCATTTGGGTTTTCAAATTCCGATTGCATGTGCATTCTTCCCAAACTTGTATACTTGTAAAATTTTCCCCAAGACTTGAAATTTGTCAAAGTCAAGATTCTTGGCATTTCCCATTTATTTCCCCTGTTTCTCTCACAAAATCGTGAAGTGCAAGGGTTGGAGTTCTTCCCATTCATGCTTCCTAGATAGCCTACTGATAAGATCATTCTTATGGAGTTGGGAAGACAGATCATGGCTGTCCACGCTCATCATTCTGTCAGACACAAGGTTGGAATGGGGATTTCTATAACAAACCCATTGAAAATTGGTCGGTATTCTCTTGTCACATCGGTTAAAGCCAAGGCTATGGAGACTGAGATGCAAGAAATTAAGCTCAAAAGGTTTAAGTCCAGAGCTGATTTTGATTACCTGGGTATGAAGGAAAAGATCAAAAAGTCCTTCGTGCACGTGCATCGTATTGAGGATATCTGGGTAGATCTCCGTATATAAGTGGAAATTTTGAAGATGGATTACTATAGGCTAATTGTTGAGCAAATTGTTGATTTGAACTTGGTGGATATTCCACAAGGGATGATTGATGATGGGCATGTATTTGATCCTGAATATATTTCATAAAGGGTTGAGGAAGCTCCACTTCCTTTAATCCAATGGTCACACAAGGAGTGCATATCCATTCTTGAGAGATTTCAGCCTATCTTGGCTAACACCAACGCTTGGCTGAAAAGTAATGGTGTTAGACTCATCAAAATCAAGGTTGGAAAAGAAGATGATTCTACGGGGGCTCTTGGATGTAAGTCTGAGATTCAGGTTGACAATAAGGAAGGCACATCATCTTCTTGCACCAGGATCAAATTGCGAGTTAGTCGGGCAGTAGTGCTTCCTCCCGAGGAGATGACAGTTCGTGGAAAGGAAAAGTCACGGTTTCATGTTCAGGTGATTGATCTTGATAATCCAGAAGAAGGGCAGCAATTCGATGATGCTTCTAAGTCTCCAGCTTCAGACTCACCTCATGAGATCCTTTCCTCTGTTTCCATTGAGACGCCCCTTTCTCCTCCTGACATAATGGTGGAGGAGTCTTTTCAGTATGTCGTTTCTATTTCAGCATACGAGCCGCCTCCTGATCATCAACAAAAGAGTGTGCTGGAAGTTCCTGAAGATACTCCTGCATGTATCCAACTGTCAGAGATTGATACCTCTACTTCTGGCTTTGAAGAATTTATGAGGCAATCTTCAGACCCATTGGTTACTGAGCAAACTGTGGTTGCCATCCAAATAGATACTCCTCCTAGGATGACCATAGTTGTTCAAACAGAAACTGCTTCTCCTTTGCTTGCAGCTGTTACTGAAGGAGAGTTGATGGCTTTACCTCCGTGGCTTAGTTCTTTTACTCCAAAAAGGAAGAAGCAAGAAATCTCACCTGATGCCTTTGATTATCAACAACTTAAACAATCTAGACCCAAGGTTGCTAAAAAGGCCAAGACTATCTCCAGAGTAACTGTTGACAGCAACAAGATGAAGGTAGCTGAAATTGTTGAACCTCTTGCAAATAAGCCACTTGAAGATATGTCAGCTGCTGATTACAAAGTTACAAGGATAGAATTGGGTAAGCAAGCACATGAGGTGATTAAACATGCTGCCCAGTTTTCTGTAGCTTCACTAGTACAACAGTGCGATGAACTTTTAACTAAGAAAGACAAGCTAGAAGAGGACAACCGACAACTTGTTGCAGCTGTTCGTAAAATCACAAAACATACTAGTGAAGTGAGTAATCCTTCAAGTTCTACTGAGACACGAGAATCAATTCGTGGAGTTGAAAGGGCTGCTCAGAAAGTACAAGCATTGGATTCCTGGGTTGATCAACTTCATGATCTATGTGCACAAGTGCTGAAAAACATTTTTCAGATGATGTCTAAGTTAGAGACTATTGAAGAGAAATTAAGTCATACCTCTGACGCTTTTAAGAAGAATCTGGAAAATGTTGAAGGTAGTTTGACAATCTGGCGCACCATGCCCCAACAACAGTTGAGCGTTCTACAGGAGCATGCCATTATCCCTTCCAAGGTCATGTACTTGGAATTTGAAGAGCTTCTGGAAAATAAGGCCCTTGTTCTTAAGTCCCTCATTGAGGAGATTGGTGATGCAATGAGATTATGGGGTGAAGTTTTCCAAGATATTGTTTCTCATTGTGAAAAGGCTTCTTGCAACATAATAAGTCAGGATGGAGAGCTGATACCAGAAGAAGAAGTTCTTGCAGATTTACAAATGAGGATTCATAATGAATGGAGGAGCGAACAATTCTCAGTTGCTTCAATTTAAATTTTGATGAAACACCAAATCATTTTGCATGAAATTCAGTCCATCTTAGAGAAGAACAACTCTATGCTCCTCCGATGCCATGATACCATTATGAAGACCATGGTTGTTGCCAAGACCACCCATGAACCGGATCCTGATGATCTACGAATGATCATCCAGAAGTTTGAAGGATTCATGTCTTCACGTGCTGCAACTTAAGTGTTTTTCAACACTTAGTTGTATTTTTCCAGATTTGTAATCTTTTAGTTGCAGTTTTTCTATTGGCAAGTTACATGTAAAAGCCTTTTCGTAAAATGCAAGTTAAGTCTTTACTTGCACTTTTGTAATTACATGTAAGACAACTACAAGTTGTGTTCAGTTAGGACTAGAGTTGGAATAAGTCTTGGTGGTTGAGAGAATCTCTCAAGTTAGTTAGGATCCTCCCACTTTTTTCTCAAGGTTCCTCTTCTATAAATACTTGAGGGGTCTATTGTAATATTTATCTTTTGGAAAGCAAGCAAAAACTCTGCCAAATTTACAGCAAAGAAGTCTTTGAGCTTTCATGTGTAAATTCGAGAATTGAAAGAAATATAAGGAAATTGCTCAAGCTTTGAGTCTTTGTGCTACATTCTTGAGTTTGTGTTCTATATTATCTTTCTTGCAAGTGTTTCTTCAAAGAACTTAACCGAATTTGATAGCTGTGAGTCTTTGAGCTTATACTACTTCCCACTATTTTATGTAGAAAAGAATAACAAATTGTAGTCTTTGAGCTGTTATAATTTGTTCTTGATAGCATTAGTATAGAAAAGGGTAGATAGGACTTCACATAATTAAGTCTTTGAGCTTGATATTGCTGTCCCGTCTCGAAGGAAGTGACGGAAGTCTTTGAGCTTTCAGGAAAATTCATTTCCTTTCTCTCATTTCATTTCGAAAGTTGTTACTGCTGTTTTATATCAAATCGCTATCACTTTTCTATGTAGAGAAAAGGATATTGTCTTTCTTGAAAGAAGAAGAAAGATTGCTGTCCCATCCTATTTTATTTTTAAAGTTGTGGTTAGATAGGGGGAGCCTTCCCTTAATGAGGAGAGTTTTACTCACACACTGTGGTTGAAACCACAATTTTGTATATTTCCCCAAGTGTACAAAATTTTCAACCAACATGTTTGATACCATACTTGTTTTGTTTTGTAGATATGAAAGGAAGATGATGCAAATTGCAAAAGCAACACCTTGAAGAAATGAGAGAGGGGAGATTGCAAGACTCCGCCACCATGCAAGTTCAAGAAGAAAACTTCATCATCAAGCACAAGGGTATCAAGGAAGGAAGGATCTCAACGCTCACCACACTATGAAGACATAAAGAGATCAAAGGAATGTGAAGGAGAAGTTATACAATCACCCCATGGCAAGGAAGCAAGGATGAAAGGAGGACTCAGCTACCGCAATGTTTCCCATCACCACTACTTTGAGCGAGCTTGAAAGGTTGAATATCAAGAGATATTTCTCAACACCCCTTCATGGTGATGAACCAAGTCTACAAGTGCAAGTTGAAGTGTCTTCCTAGTCATCATCCTAGTCACTACCTGCACCAATCAAAGAAGTTTCACCTCAACACATCTAGATGCAATGAACTTGACTCATCCATGATGGCACAAACTTCGAGGCACCTACCCTTGTTATTCATTGGTCGAATATTCCCGAGATGATGTGTCAAAGTGGTGTAATTATTTGATTGGCCAAAATGGAGTTTGTTGTAACAAACCCTAATTAGGGTTTTCGTTCTAAAATCTTGGTCGTTGATGGAGATTTGGTTGTGACCGTTCATTGTAATGCGCTCTGAATATAAAGCTCAAGCTCATCATTTTGTAAAGGCTAATAGTTAGTGAATAGAGCAGTGAATAGTGAATAGAGCTAAGATGGTAGCTAGATTAGAATAGAAGCTAGATTAGGAGAAGGCAAAGATTGTTGTCAAACCTTGTTGTAAAGAACAATTGATTTCATTGAAGTAATGGTGAATTTGATTTGTTGCTTCAACAACTTGCATGATCTTTACTTCTCAATTTGCTTTCTTGTTATTAGATTGAATGGGGGAATTTGTTGAATGCATTTGTGTGGAATCCGTTTACTCCATACCACTAGCCTCTTGTTGATTGTAAGAGTGCCTTGTGTGGTCAACTAGAATGATATGAGCTTAACTTCAAATTGTTATATGTCCATTGTTTATGCATTAACTTGAATGATAATCAATATTTGATGGTAATTATTTGAAAATATTTGAATTATCCCTTAGAAGATTTCACTGAGTTTGTGTCAAATAGTTTAGTTTGATGGTGAGACCTCGCCCAATAAGGATTCCATCTAATCATTCACCCATATTCTTGCATTCTAGGCTTTAAGATAGAGTTCCTCAACCCATCTCTTTAGCCCTTTTTTAAAATTCAAGCTAGTTTTGTACTATTCAAGCTCCAGCGATTCAAGCATTCGACAATTCAACGTAAGTCCCCTTGTGATACCAACAATCTTATCAACCATTGAGCTTATGCACACGTCGTGACTTGACATATCAAAACCTTGGAGTTATCTCAAGTGATCCTTAAGCTAATCTTCAACATTTGAGTAACTTTGTTCAAGAGAAGATAAGATACTTTTGGGTATTTTATTCTATGTTCGGATGTGCATGAAAAATACATCAACAAAATTGGCGCTAGGAGGGCATGATCGCGATGAATACTTGAACAACTCGTATCCAGATTCTATCAATTCATGTTTGTGGGAGTAATCGTAAGGACTTTTTTTTACCCTCCTCCCGTGCTTAACATAATTGGCGCTAGAAGGAGGGCCAACATTGAATTGTATATCAAAGAGTTTTCTTTAGAGTGGAGAGTCATCAAATGGAGAAGCTACCTCAAATCTTTCAGACTCGCATCCTCCTCTGCGCACTCGACAGAATTGAAGCACAAGGAGGGCATGATTGTGGATACATGAGTGAAGCAGTTGATGTTGGAGTTTATCACGTAACGTTGGACTTACAAAGGAAAGAAGCATTTCCCGCAGCTGGAACCAGTTGAGCTTTCAAGTCGAATTTGAGATTTGCAAGATTTCTCTTAATCCAAAAATAAAATAAAAAAGTGAAAAAATTCAAAATAAAAATAAAAATAAAAAAATCAGAAAAAAAAAAGAAAAAGAAAGGTTTCTCAATGGAGCGACAACAGTTTCAAGATGAGCAACAAGTTGATATTCCACAAATTTGGTGGAAATTGAATATACAGCTATACCCACGCCACTTGTTCGAGTTTGCAAGGCTAGGGTAGTGTAGGATCCATGAAACAAATGGACATGATGAGATGCATTGCTTGACATACCTAGCAAGGATGGAATCAACAATACAAAGAAAAATCTTCTTTTGGGATGTCTCCAGGCTAGAAATGGAAAAAGGCAATTTCAATGCCCCAAAGAGAAAAGATCCTCTTTCAAGCTTCTTATGGATGATTGAAAATCAACTTGTCTTGAATGGTGAAATGCGTTTAGAAAACATGTTGCTACCATTGTTGTGTAGGATTCATAATGCACCCCACTCCGAATTTACTTGCTCGTTGTGCGAAATGGCTATCAACCAAGTCCGATATCAGTTTGGATTGCCAGCCTTATCCGAGGAAGAGTGTGTTGCAAATAGATCTTGGAGTGCACACCTTGCAGCTGAATTTAGAAGAACATATGAGCAAGACATGGCTACATCACCGGATTGTGAGAAGAGCTAGTTGCAAGTTGATGATACAAATTCACCAGATGATCAATGTATTGTAGTAAATAGCTCACCATACTTTGCACCTGAAGAGGAGTATCATGGAATTCAAGTTGAAGAAACAATTGAGAATGTTCAAGTACTGGCAAGCGATGATCAAAGTATTGAGCAAACACTCAAGCAAGAAGAAGAGGAATTCCTTAAAGAGTTTTCATTTATACTATGAAAGGGGACCCTTGAGAGTGAATTGTAGGAGATTTCAAGTAGTAGTCTTGAAGAAGAGGAAGACAATCATATAGAGATGTTGAATGAAGAATTGCAATTCATCGTAAGTGAAGCCCAAATATGAAGAACAGTTTGAGGGGGCGCTCAAAGACGTCATCGCCATCATACTATTTGAGGGGGCGTTGAAAGACCTCATGGAAGAGGCACAAATGGAATCACTGTCAAATTTTTTTTCAAACAAACAAGTTGCTACAAGAGGCACAATTCATCGTCAACTTCGACCTCCTGAAACATTTTGGGATGAATTGCAAGAAGTTAGTATGAATGAGACAAGTAGCCAAGGCATCACAATTGAAGATCACTTTGTGTCCAAAGAAGATGAAGATATAATGGAAGACATTCAAGTTAACAAGATGCTAGTAGGTGAAGATCTATGTGTGAAGACACTTTTGTGACGTATTCACACATCGCCCCATTGCAAATGGGAACCCTTGCTTTTTGCCTTCTGGGGTGTGTTTTCTAGGTCTTTTAGGGTTTTTGTCTTTTAGCCTTTGCTTTTCGAGTGTCGCCAGGGGGATCACTAGGATGGTGTAATATCCCCACTTTAAAATAGAGTTTAATAATATATGATAATAATATCCCCACTTTGAAATAGAATTTAATAATAAATGATAATAATATCCTCACTTTGAAATAGAATTTAATAATAAATGATAATAATAAAATTAAAATATAGAATGATATAATTAAATATGATTAATTAAAAATTAATTAAGTTAATGAAAAGTCAAAAGACATGAAAGGAAAAGTTGTGACTCCCTCAACAATGATATATAAAAGGGAGAAGAAAACCTCATTTGAGGGGGGGATAATTGGGGAAGGAGAAGTGCAGATCTGATTTAAATAATAAGTGCAGATTTGATTATGAAAGGTTGTGTCCCTTTCAAATGGTAGAAATAATGAAGAGTTGCACTCTTTCAAAGGGTGATAATGGTGAAAGGGTGTGTCTCTTGCCAAAGGGCATACATGATGAAGAGGTGTGACCTCTCCCTCAAATTGAGAGATATAAAGGAAAGGAAATAAGGGAAAAAAGGGGAGGAGGGCGGGCGGTGGAGAAAAGGTAAGGGAGAGCGGTTTGCAGAGGTAAGGTAAGATATAAGGTTTAGTTATTAAATAATATAAGTGATACAAGGTTTTATTTATATTAAATAATATAAGTATATTATTTAATATGTAATGTCATTATCATAATAATGTGTGAAACTCATTAATATTAGCTACTGAGTAATGTGTGAGGTTCGTTAATAGGTGATGTTAATTGTAATCTAGTGAATATATATATATATATATATATATTTTCAATCAAACAAGGAGTAACATAATGATTATAAATATAGATACTGATTATAATAGATAGGTAATGAAAGAAGTTAAGGTTAATGAATGTAATTAATGTATATGTAATGTTATGATAATGAATACTTTAAATGAACATATTAATGAATGGTTTACATATATTAAGGAATAAGTATAAACCGTATGTTAATGAATTTGTATTAACATACGTTAACGAGTATACGTATCAATGAATAGTAGGGATATAAATTAATAAATGTAATGTTCATTAATTAATGTGTAATGTTCATACATATTGGTAATGTGTAATGTTCATTAATATGTGATATTAATCGTAGTCTAGTGAATGTATATATATTAATTAATGTGTAGCATTCACTAGTCACTAAACATAGGTAAAAGATATAATTTGTTAATTGTTGTATACATAAGTTTGCGTATTAAGAAAGATTAGGAAGACAAAGGTATGTTAAGAGATGTAATGCATATGTAAAAGATGGAAGATTATATATATCTATGTTAATTAAGAATACGTTAAGAATTCATGTTAACACGAGATAGTTTATGAACTGAAACTATTATGCAAATGTATGGCTTGGTTGACTAAAACTCAATCAAGAAGAGAAGGATCTGGCCAATTCCCCTTGAGGACTTGGATGATGTTGGCATCACCCAAGACAAGGTAAGGCAAGGGTCTTCCTTGGCTGGCTTGGGTATAAGAGGTTATACCCAAGACAGGACTCAAGGTCGGGCCGATCCCCTTTGAGGACTTGGATGATGAAGGCATCACCCAAGGCAAGGAATAGACAAGGGTCTTCCTTGGAGGGCTTGGGTGTAAGACAGGATTCGAAGTCATCTTCGATTTCCTGGAGGGCTTGGAACCAAGGGGTTCCAAGAGGGCGAGCTTCATGGCCGCCTAAGGACATCTTGGAACCAAGGGGTTCCAAGAAGGCGAGCCTCACGACCGCCTAAGGACATACTTTGTATGGCATTCGTATCCTTTTTTAGATAAAAATTATGATTATGTTAAATAAGCATTGAAGTTAGACTGCAATTTAAATTACTTATATATATATTTATATGTTTGTTATGTTCTAACAATCTGTTCTGCAGGTTAATGATCTCTAAATAGTAGGGACATTACAGATGGCAGGCTTTGCTTGAGCCGAGGTGAGTCTTTGGGGCCCCAAAATTAGGGTTTCTTTGAGAGTCTTCCTTAGGGCCTGGTTTTTCTCTTGTTGCTAATTGTGTCTTGCTTGGTGAGTGAGTGTCATTTTTGAAGGTCCGAGCTAGGTCACGTTGGTGAGTGATGATGTCTGGAATGTCATCTTGATCTTCAAATGCCCTGAAATTTGACTAAGTCTGGAAAACTGAAGAATCCTCCAAAAACTAGATTTTGCAATATAAGTCCTGGAGGTCCGAAACCAGTCTCAAACATCTTGACAGTATATATGGAATATAACTTAAAGTATAAGAAATATACTTAAATGTTATATTCTATAAAATGATCCTGACGGAGAGTCCAAAATGTCAAATTTTGCTCCTGACCCTTCCAAAGGGTCCAGAGCGAAATTCTTGAAAACACTCATTTTTCCTTTAGCAAGAGTCAAGACCAAGGTGGAGATGCATGAGGAAGGATCTATGTTTGCCTCCCAAAGAGGATGAAAATAGGAAAAGTCAAGGATCCAACCCAAAACATGATTTTCGCTCCTGACCCTTCCAAAGGGTCCAGAGCGAAAATCTTTGTAGCTCTCATTTCCTTTCAAATTTTGACTAAGTGTTGGTTTCTAGGGCATGTTGGGGAATGAATTGGTATGTTCTTGCCTTGAGATGGAGTTGGATGATTTTGAAGAGCAAGATTTTAGCCTAAAAGAGAATTTCGCTCTTGACCCTTCCAAAGGGTCCAGAGCAAAACTCATCATAAACTTCATTTGCTACCTTGTTTGAGCTTGAAACCTTGTCACTTAGGTGGAAAATGATCTAAGTTTGCTTCTTGAGATGGTTTGAAGTTGGAAAAGTGAGTGATCAAGCCTAGAATGAGATTTTCGCTCCTGACCCTTCCAAAGGGTCCAGAGTGAAAATCTTCCTAAAGCTCGTTTCCTCCCTAGTTTGACCAAATTTTGATTTGCAGAGCATCTTGAAAGGAAGGATGGACGTGTTTGGACTTTGGAAATGTGCGAGAGCTTTGAAAAAATGAAGGATTCTAGCCAAGAAGGTGAATTTCGCACCTGACCCTTCCAAAGGGTCCAAAGCGAAATTCCTTGCAAGCCTATTCTTTTGACCTTGTTTTGGCTTAAGACCTTATCCCTTGGGGTGAAGAATGATGTCTATTTGTCTTCTAGAGTGGATTGGAGTTGAAGAAATGGAGAATCAAGCCAAGAATGAGATTTTCGCTCCTAACCCTTCCAAAGGGTCTAGAGCGAAAATCTTAAAATCACCTTATTTTCCTTACAAAATCAAGTCAACTTTGAGTCTTTATAGTTTGGATGAGTGTGAGGAGAGGTGTTCTTGCCCTGTTGAAGTTGATTGAGGTCAAATGATGGAGGAGATAGCTCAAACCAAGGATTTCGCTCCTGACCCTTCTAAAGGGTCCAGAGCGAAATTCCTAGAAACACCTTTTTTTTCCATTGGAGGAGGTCAAGTCCTTGATTTTTTATGGCGTGGATGGAAGTGGGATAGCATGTCTTTGCCTTTTGAGGTGATTTTGAGTTGGATAAGTGAAGAATCAAGCTCAAATCATGATTTTCGCTCCTGACCCTTCCAAAGGGTCCAGAGCGAAAATCCTCCTAGACCTCATTTCCTTCCCTATTTGACCAAATTGTGATGTCCAAAGCATGTTGAAAGGGAAAATGGACATGATCTTGCCTTTGAGAGTGTTTGATAGCATTGAGAAATGAGGGTTTTAGCCAAGAAAGGAATTTTTCGCTCCTGACCCTTCCAAAGGGTCCAGGGCGAAATTCCTTACAAGCCTACTTTTTGACCTTTCTTAAGCTTAAAACCTTGTTCCTAGGGCGAAGAGAGTTGAGATTTTACCTTGCAATGAAGTTTCAAGTTGAAAGAATGATGATTTTTGGTCAAGAATGAGATTTTCGCTCCTTACCCTTCCAAAGGGTCCAGACCGAATTTTCTCAAAAGCTATCTTTTCCCTCAAATTTATGCCAAGTCTAGTGTGGGTCAAGATTAGAGGTGTCTTTAGGTATGTCCTTGAATGGTCAATAATTATCAAGTTTGAAGGAATTGAGCTAAATGATGAAAATCGCTCCTGACCCTTCCAAAGGGTCCAGGGAGAAAATTCTTCAACCACGTATTTCCCCTTGCAAAATCATGTCAAACTTGGGTTGGATGTGAGAGGAGAAGTGTTTTCTAGCCTTTTGAGGTGAATTCAACTTGAAATGATGGAGGAATAAGCCTAAATTAAGAAATTCGCTCCTGACCCTTCCAAAGGGTCCAGAGCGAATTTTCTCTAAATCAACTTTTTTCCCAATTTTGTGCCAAGCCAAGTGCTGACTAGGGCGAGTTTCGATGGGAGAGGTCCTCAGAAATGACTTTGACTTAGCAATGATTATCAAACTTGAGGGAATTGAGCCAAAAAGTGATTTTCGCTCCTGACCCTTCCAAAGGGTCCAGAGCGAAAATCTTAAAACCACCTATTTTCCTTGCAAGTCTAGTCAAACGTTAGGTTTTCATGGCTTGGATGGGTGCAAGGAGACATGTTCTTGCCTTTTGAAGTTAATTGGTGTTGAAAAATGATGGAAATTAGCCCAAACCAAGGATTTCGCTCCTGACCCTTCCAAAGGGTCCAGAGCGAAAATCTTAGGATCACCTACTTTCTTTGCAAGACAAGTCAAAATTTTGATTTTTATGGGCTAGTTAGGAGTGAGGCAATGTGTCCTTAGTCTTGGAGGTGAACTCAAGTTGAAATGATGGAGGAATGAGCCTAAAACAAGATTTTCGCTCCTGACCCTTCCAAAGGGTCCAGAGCGAAAATCCTAAAACCCATCATTTTCTCCAAAATTTGTGCCAAGCCAAGCCTAGACCTAGGTAAGATAAGCCCTTAAGATTGCCCTTGAATGGATTTTGGCCACCAAAAATGTAGATTGTGAGCTAAGACAAGGATTTCGCTCCTGACCCTTCCAAAGGGTCTAGAGCGAAATCCTAGAGAGGTCCTGTCCCTGGCCATGATTTTGAGCGAATTTTCCCTTTTGGGCCTTCCAGGGATCAAGCAAATGTTGTCCAGTTGAGAGATAGATCCAATTGAGGGATTCAAGGGGAGACAAAGTGAGAGGAAAGGAATTGAGTGAGGGAAGACAAGCTAAGAATGAATTTCACTCCTGACCCTTCCAAAGGGTCCAGAGCGAAATTCCCAAAATCACCTAGTTTGCCCATGAGGAAGGTCAAGTTGTGGATTCCTAGCCTTTGGTGAGGAGAAGGATAGCGTATGCTTGCCTTGGAAGGCACTTTGGAGTAGAGACATGGTGGAATTTGTCCAAAAATGCAAAATTCGCTCTTGACCCTGCCAGAGGGTCTAGGGCGAAATCCTTTGAAACTGCTATTTTTCACCTTGTTGGGGTCAGGTGAGGAGCTAATTGTGAGGTAATGTTAAAAGGAGGTCTAAATGAGCTAGGAATGCAAAATTCGCTCCTGACCCTTCCAGAGGGTCCAAAGCGAAATTCTGGATAGGGCTTGTCCCTGGAAAGAGTCTTGAACTAACTTCATTTTAATATCTTTTGTTGTTGATTTAAGGTGTGAAATGCTATGTTGAAATGAATTTATTATGTGTCCTTAATCATGTTTTGGTTTGTCTTGT
This sequence comes from Cryptomeria japonica, assembly GCF_030272615.1. Taxonomy (NCBI): domain Eukaryota; kingdom Viridiplantae; phylum Streptophyta; class Pinopsida; order Cupressales; family Cupressaceae; genus Cryptomeria; species Cryptomeria japonica. The sequence continues at coordinate 461,021,082 of NC_081410.1, read as the reverse complement.
AGTTAAAAGAAGACCAGGCCAAGACAAGGACGACCTTCTCCAGTCCAACATCAATAAGGATGACCTTCCCCAGTCTAGCATCATCAAGGACGGCCTTCTCCGGTCCAGCATCATCAGGGACAACCTCTTCCAGTCCAGCATTTCAAGGAAAGGTACACCATCCATCCTGGACATCAAAGACAAAGGAGGTTAAAGCAAGGGTTCGTTGAAGAAGCAGACAGTTCTAGAAGAGTTAATTAAAGTTAGCTTCTCAACATCATCAAATTGAGCATCTACCAAGTTACAAGTGTTAGACAAGGTGGCATCCCAGTCATCACTCCTCCAGTCGGATTGGTCCACCTCAGCGTGTCCAGATTCAATGTACCTGACTCATTGGAGATGGCACAAACTTCGATGTACCTACCTCGGTTCTCTATTGGTCGAATATTCTAGAGAAGACGTGTCCAAATAATGCAATTATTTCATTGGCCAGAATTGAGTTTGTTGTAACAAACCCTAATTAGGGTTTTCATTGTAAGATCTCGGCCATTGATTTCAAGTTGATCTGAGCCATCGATTTCTATTGAGGGTGCTATATAAGCCCTGGCTCCTCATTTGTAAAGGCGAATGGTTAGCTAATAGACAATAGTGAGAAAATAGTTGATAGTCTGTGAATAGGTGGTAGAATAGCAATTAGAGTAGACTAGGAAGAGAAGACAAGACATTGTTGCCTCAATTGTAAAGACTTCTTTTTCATTGAAGATATGGTGAAATATGTCGTTTTGTTGCAATATGCATGATCTCTTGTTGAATCTTCATTTTAGATGATAGATAATTAAATTGAATGAAAGAAGTTGTTGAATGCACCTGTGTGGAATCCATCTAATCCATACCACTAGCCTCTTATTGATTGTAAGTGCGCCCTGCGTGGTCAACTGGCATAAAATGAGCTTAATCTCAAGTCGTTACACGTCTATTGTTCATGCATTAACTTGAATGATGATCAGTATTTGATGGTGTCCGATTTGAATATATTTGAAGCATCCCCCAGAAGATTGCACTGAGTTGGTGTTGAATTGTTCAACTTGATGGTGAGACCCAGCCCAGTAGGACTCCACCTAGTCGTTCATCCATCTTCTCACATTCTAGGTAGTAGAGTAGACTTCCTGAACCTTGCATCTTTTGCCATTTGTTTGCCTTCTAGTTAGTTAATAGGACTTGTGATTCCAGCAAATCAGATGTTTAGGTCATTGAGTGTAAGTCCCCTTGTGATTCCAGCAAATCACATCATACCGCGAAGAGCTTATCCACACGTAGAGATCCTACATAATAGAACCTTGGAGTTACTCCGATTGATCCTTCAGCGAGATCTTCAACAGTTGGGAACTTTGTTCAAGAGAGGACAAGGTACTTTGGTATTTTATTCTGTGTTTGGTCGTGTACAAAATACACATCAACAGACACCAAGGCATGAATCTCTACAAAACATGGATAATAGTGAGGATCATCAAGAGATAGAGAAGGAAAATGATGCAAGAGGCATAGATGACTTGAGGGATTATCACACATTTGATGTTTCACCATTCCAAGAAAAAGGAACTGAGTGTTATACTATTCAAGATAATGAAACTCTTGGTGAGCATCCATTCTTACCATCAGAAGGAGAATTAAATGAAGAATGTCAAGTCGTCTTAAAGGAAGAACTTTCGAGTATCCCTGGAGGCGAACAAATGGAGCAAGAAAGTGAAAGACACTTTGAGTTGGTGTCTCCATCAATGTCAGCATTTGAACAACTGCTAGAAGAAATTTTTGAATATCAATCACTCAAAGAGACTCTCATGTTCAAAGACATGCTTACGAAGTTTCATGAAGATGTGTGGTTTATGCATAGAGATGAGCAAGATGTTATTGTGAAAGCAGAGAAAGTTGAGCCATTCGAAGGAGCACTAAGTTTATTTCAAGAAGAGCTCGCAAGTGAGGATCAAAGTGTTGTTAATGCTCGTGGAATGGTATATCACCAATGGCGACCTCCTGAAGCAGGTAATGATCTTGCTTTCGACAATGCACTGAATGGCGACAAACACTTCCATTCGAGCATGAACGACACGAGGTTGTCTCTTTCCCTGCTCTCATTTTTGAATGCTATGATTTTGATTATGGGGGTTTTGGGAAAACAACTTGCATTTGGATAGATCACAGTCCTAATGAGTTGCCTCAATTTCTTATCTTGTGTAAAGAATTGCTTGAATATGAGAGATGCATGGTGAGGGCTTGTTTTTTTCGTATTTAAGGATGAATTTGCCTGATTGCGAACCATCAGCTTTGCTACGCTCTTGTTGAACATATTGAGAAATCATGTAAAGTCATGTACATATATTGCTTCTTTGAGTCGTGTCAAGTCTAGGAGTTTTGTGTATAGCTTTAGAGTAGGTTTTCCTTTTGTGTGTTTTAGTTAGGGGTCTTACTGAGCCAAGTTCTTAATTTGCCTTGAGTCATATGACTCATGATACTTAAGTGGCTCAAGTAGTTAGTTGTTTTCTTTCTTCGGTGTGGTTTGTTTTTGTGTGCCTCAGCTTAGTTTGCTTTGGGTTTAGTTTGCTTTCGAGTCGGTCGTTTTGCTTAGTTTAGGTGTCCTAAGTGGGAACCCTCATTTGTGAGAAAGGTGTTTGTGTTGTTTTCTCACACACTAATAAAATTTTGGATCTTATGTTTGGTTCATTTCCTTGATATCTACTTATGAAGTGCTTTTGAATCCGAGGTCATTCCTCTCTAGCTTTTTCATTTGGTTAGGACTTGTACTTGACTTGGAAGAGAATCACTTTCTATGTCTTGATACCGACATCTTTTGATTACAATATCTTTACACATTAATTAACTTGGAGGCATTATGGTTTCGAGGCGAACCCGTGATTAGTAAAAAATCTAAAGTCTTACTTCAACGCCATTGTAATCGTCAAACCCAAGTAAAGCTTCATTGCTTACAAGCAAAAGGCATTTACGGAATAAAAGAGAAGAAGCAATATCAATAGAGAAAAGATGAAAAGTAAAAAATCAAGAGAAAAGGAAAAGTGAAATGAAACGAAATATCCAAAATTCGCTATGGAAATATGCGAGTAACTCCATTGGGGCTATGGACGCCCGACTGACAATGGAGCAATATTCGTGAGATTACAACGATAACCTTGTCGGGGAAATAGACGTCCGACTGGCAGCGAGGCTCTATCCAGGATGCTTATGAAGTTTAGACAAACTACATAGCTAATCACGATGGAACTTGGAATTCACAATGTTCTTGTTAAGGGGAATGAATGCATTTGCACACACATGGGTAATCAAAGACTAAGTGCCTTGATCCGGTTTGGGATTCTTCTTCCACCTTGAGTATGTTTCCTAGTGTCTTGATAGGTTGGGTTCAATTTTCTGGAGGTTCTAAGTATGGATTGAGTCTTTATCTTTGAAATGGTCAAGAACATTTTTTCGAGGTGGTGCTAGATGCTGTGAGGTATTCACACATCGTCCCATTGCAAATGGGAACGCCCACTTTTTTTTCTGTTTTCCAGGGTAGTGTTAGAGTTCTTTGCTATTAGCCTTTATGTTGAAGAAGTATAGAAGGTTAGGAAGCCAGGAATTAGGTGGATAGCCTTGTGTGAGGTGTGAAATGAGTGAGTTTGTTAGCCTTCAGTGTCATGTCCCCTCCTGGATCGTTATATATATACGGAGAGAAAGAGAGTGACCCTAAATGAAGAAATTATTATTATTAATTAATATAATAATTACCAATGAATGATTATTTAAAATTCATTAATTAAATATTATTTATGAACATGACTTGAATATTATATATTATCAACATAATTTATATATTCAATAATAAATAATAATACAATTAAAGACTAGTCTAAAGATGGCCGATGACCATTAACTATGGAACGATGAGCATAGTCTTTGATGACCACACCATAATTGACAATAATAACTAAAAGACACAATAGGCAATTAAAACAAAGTAATTATACAAGTGACCAATATATTGAAGTCAAGAAATAGTAATACAACCGTCCAAAGCCAAAGTAATTACAACAACTCATACATCAATGATCATCAGCGGTAGCATTTGATAATTAGGTTGTAATACATTTATTAGCATTCGTACTCGACAATCCATGACCAGCAAGTGCGTGGAGTAGCAATAATAACCATGACATAACATAACACTCAGCACATATGCAGAAATAAACTCAATGATACAGTTAATAATTTATATTTGTAGTATACTTGATAAGATATTACTACTGTTCGTATTTTCTCTTCACAATATTTGCGGTGGATGCAAAAGCTACCATATCTGACATGGATACAATTCCTAAGTCTAATTGGTGGTCAAACAAATGTTCAAAGCCTAAAGTGGTGGACCCAATATGAAATGGTGAGAAATATTTGAAGCTTAAAGTGGTGGACCCAATATGAAATGGTGAGAAATATTTGAAGCTTAAAGTGGTGGACCCCGTATACAATATGAAACGGTTCACTAATAAATCATTAGTGGTTCACTGAAGTTCTATGTTGATTAATGTATATTTTTTATTGATACGATTCATTAAGAAGAGGCTAAACAATTTACAATACTGGGTAATAAGAGTCGGAAATAATAAAGTGTTGGTTTGACTTTGTTAAAGATAATATTCCTCTACATGGTGCAATTTTTTAAGGAAATGTTTTGTCCTTAAATCAAACAAATATTATCTTTGTTAGTCGGTGATTAAGTCAAAACAAAAATCACCGCTAGGACACAACCCTTCAATCACGGGTTAATGCAAAAGACACAATGTTTCAGTGAAGGAAGGGATGTATATATAGAATAAGTTGTGGAAGTGTGTAAGGGGGAAAACTACGAACAGCGAAGGCAAGTACAGATCAGAAACTACGAACAGCGAAGGCAAGTATAGATCGGAAACTGCTGCTGCGGGATTAAGAACAGGTAAGTAAGGAATTAATATTTTTATATATGTTAATGAATATACTTAATGCTTATTTACTGTAGATGTTAATGAATATAAGTAATTAATATTTTAATATATATATTAATGAATGAATATTTAATATATATGTTAATGAATACATATTAATGAATAGTATACGTTAATAAATAAATGTGAATATATGATAATGGATGTTTCCTGAATATACGTTATGGAATACATGTTAAGTTAGGAGCACGTAAATGTAGATTATGAAATGGAAAATAGTAATAAATTGTAAAATGTAATATAAATGTGATTGTATGATGGAGGCTATAGGAAGGAAACTCCCTTAGCCTAATGGAGAGATTATGATAATCCCTGGTAGGCAGTATATACTTGAATATCTATATACATATATATGGCTTGGTTGATTGAGTTCATCCAAGAAGAGACGGATCTGGCCGGTCCCTTCTGGTAGACTTGGATAATGAGATGCATCATCCAAGGCAAGGAATGGATCATATAGGGTGGTCTTCCTTAGTATGACTTGGGTGTAAGAATTTACAGCCAAGATAGGAATCGAATTAACCTTCGATTTCCTGGATGGCTTGGGTGTAAGAAATTACATCCAAGATAGGAATCGAATTAACCTTCGATTTCCTGGATGGCTTGGAACCAAGATGGGTTCCAAGAAGGCGAGTTTCACGGCTGCCTAAGGATATGTTCCAGTACTGCACTTGTATCCTTTTTATTAAATAAGAATTGAGACTAGTATTAATTAAGTAATTTAAGTTTAATTGCAAATTAGATTAGCTATGTATATATTTTGTTGTGTTCTAACAATCTGTTTTGCAGGACAATGATCTCTAACTAGTAGGGACATTACAGTGGTATCAGAGCATGATCCTGCCATCCTGTAGGGTAAAGATGAATCGTTCTAGTCAATAAGAAAAATCTGACAATGCGTGTATGCTTGCGTGTTTGAAATTATCCATGTGTATGCTTCGTGTTTATTATGTGTATGCTCCGTGTTTGTGATTCACATTGGGAGATAACTCAGTTTGAGAAAATTGCCAATTGCTTGAGGACAAGCAATTTTGAGAAGGGCGGACTGTCATGTCCCCTCCTGGATCCTTATATATATACGGAGAGAAAGAGAGTGACCCTAAATGAAGAAATTATTATTATTAATTAATATAATAATTACCAATGAATGATTATTTAAAATTCATTAATTAAATATTATTTATGAACGTGACTTGAATATTATATATTATCAATATAATTTATATATTCAATAATAAATAATAATACAATTAAAGACTAGTTTAAAGATGGCCAATGACCATTAACTATGGAACGATGAGCATAGTCTTTGATGACCACACCGTAATTGACAATAATAACTAAAAGACACAATAGGCAATTAAAACAAAGTAATTATACAAGGGAAAAGTGACCAATATATTGAAGTCAAGAAATAGTAATACAACCGTCCAAAGACAAAGTAATTACAACAACTCATACATCAATGATCATCAGTGGTAGCATTTGATAATTAGGTTGTAATACATTTATTAGTATTCGTACTCAAGACAATCCATGACCAGCAAGTGCGTGGAGTGGCAATAATAACCATGACATAACATAACACTCAGCACATATGCAGAAATAAACTCAGTGATACAGTTAATAATATAATTTTATAAAAATACTTGATAAGATATTACTACTGTTCATATTTTCTCTTCACAATATTTGCGGTGGATGCAAAAGCTACCATATCTGACATGGATACAATTCCTAAGTCTAATTGGTGGTCAAACAAATGTTCAAAGCCTAAAGTGGTGGACCAATATGAAATGGTGAGAGAAATATTTGAAGCTTAAAGTGGTGGACCCTGTATACAATATGAAACGGTTCACTAATAAATCATTAGTGGTTCGCTGAAGTTCTATGTTGATTAATGTATATTTTTTATTGATACGATTCATTAAGAAGAGGCTAAACGATTTACAATACTGGGTAATACGAGTCGGAAATAATAAAGTGTTGGTTTGACTTTGTTAAAGATAATATTCCTCTACATGGTGCGATTTTTTAAGGAAATGTTTTGTCCTTAAATCAAATAAATATTATCTTTGTTAGTCGGTGATTAAGTCAAAACAAAAATCACTGCTAGGACACAACCCTTCAATCACGGGTTAATGCAAAAGACACAATGTTTCAGTGAAGGAAGGAATGTATATATAGAATAAGTTGTGGAAGTGTGTAAGGAGGAAAACTATGAACAGCGAAGGCAAATACAAATCAGAAACTACGAACAGCGAAGGCAGGTATAGATTGGAAACGACTGCTGCAGGATTAAGAACAGGTAAGTAAGGAATTAATATTTTTATATATGTTAATGAATATACTTAATGCTTATTTAATGTAGATGTTAATGAATATAAGTAATTAATATTTTAATATATATATTAATGAATAAATATTTAATATATATGTTAATGAATGTAATTAATGCATATTTAATATATATGTTAATGAATATTTTAATATATACATTAATGAATGGTTTTTAGATGTTAAGGAATATGTGTAAACTTATGTTAATAAATATGTGAAAATATATGTTAATGAATACATATTAATGAATAGTTAGGAATATATGTTAATAAATAAATGTGAATATATGATAATGGATGTTTCCTGAATATACGTTATGGAATACATGGTAAGTTAGGAACAAGTAAATGTAGATTATGAAATGGAAAATAGTAATAAATTGTAAAATGTAATATAAATGTGATTGTATGATGGAGGCTATAGGGAGGAAACTCCCTTAGCCTAATGGAGGGATTATGATAATCCCTGGTAGGCAGTATATACTGAATATCTATATGCATATATATGGCTTGGTTGACTAAGTTCATCCAAGAAGAGACGGATCTGGCCGGTCCCCTCTGGTAGACTTGGATGATGAGATGCATCATCCAAGGCAAGGAATGGATCATATAGGGTGGTTTTCCGTGGTATGGCTTGGGTGTAAGAAATTACATCCAAGACAGGAATCGAATTAACCTTCGATTTCCTGGATGTCTTGGAACCAAGATGGGTTCCAAGAAGGCGAGTTTCACAGCCGCCTAAGGATATGTTCCAGTACTGCACTTGTATCCTTTTTATTAAATAAGAATTGAGATTAGTATTAATTAAGTAATTTAAGTTTAATTGCAAATTAGATTAGTTATGTATATATTTTGTTGTGTTCTAACAATCTGTTTTGCAGGACAATGATCTCTAACTAGTAGGGACATTACATTCAGTAACATCAAGATCACATGAGAAGTTAAGTCCATCATGAGTTCAACCAAAGAGTGTGAGAGGCTGCTAGATAGGAAAACTTCAAATGTCCCTATCTTAGAGCGAATTTCACTCTTGTTGCCTCAAGTCGAGGGAGAAAGCATATCCATGAGATGAGTTTTAAGGTCTTATAGTATATAGAAGCATACACTAAGGCATGAAGTAGTGAGACACAACTTAAGAGTACATTTGCAAGTTACTTCAAGTGCCCTTAGTTGAGAGCGAAGTCGTTCTTAGAACGCACCATGAGCCTAGTTTCAACAAACTTGAATGAATGGGATGAAGGAGAATGAGCAAGAAAGCACTAAGTTTCAAGTTTCAATTTGCTTCATGACCATCACCTTTGGAGCAAATTTCCCTTAGGAACCTTGTTTGAGGGTGATTTAGAGCATTTAAATGAAGATGGTGAGTATGATTTCGATTTGAGATCACCTCAAGTACTCCTTTGGAGCAAAATTTACTTCATGTGCTCTTTAATAGGAGCGGATTTTCATTTTAAGCCTTCATAAGGAAAGTTTGACATGTTTTTGCAGATGAAGACTTGAAAAACCCAAGGATTGAGTTGATGAAACAATGAAGTCATGGAAGGAAAGTTAATTTTGGTTTGAAATTCACTTCATGTCCAAGGCAAGGAGAGTGAACTTCATGTGCTAGCCAAAGAGAGCGAATTTCATGTCCAAGGCAAGGGTAGCGAACTTCATGTGCCAGCCAAGGGGAGCAAACTTCATGTGCACACCATTTGGAGTGAATTTCCTTTAGAGGCCTTCCCTAAGAACAATTTATCATGTTTGCATCAATAAATGGTGGGTAGACTCAATGTTAGAACCTATAGAATGAAGGGAAATAAATGGAAGCGAGTTCAAAGACAAGTTTAAGGGTAACTTCATGAGCATCAAGGTTGGAGCGAACTTCAAGTGCTCCTCTCTAGGAGCGAAAAACAACTTCAAGTGCTCCTTCATGAGAGCGTATTTTCTCCAAATCCTCTTACCAAACGCGCAAAACACATAAAATCAAAAAATATATCAAGTTAAAAGAACTATCAAGGTTATATATCATGAGTGTTTGATACCATACTTGTTTTGTGTTGCAGATATGAAAGGAAGATGATGCAAATTGCAAAGCAGCACCTTGAAGAAATCAGAGAGGGAAGATTGCAAGACTCCGCCACCATGCATGTTCAAGAAGAAAACTTCATTAGCAAGCACAAGGGTATCAAGGAAGGAAGAATCTCAACGCTCACCACACTATGAAGATATGAAGAGATTAAAGGAGTGTGAAGGAGAAGTTATACAATCACCCCAAGGCAAGCAAGCGAGGATGAAGGAAGGATTCAGCTGCCTCAATGTTTCCCAGCACCACTACTTTGAGCGAGCTTGGAAGGTTGAATATCAAGAGATATTTTTCAACACCCCTTCATGGTGATGAACCAAGTCTACAAGTGCAAGTTGAAGTGGCTTCCTAGTCATCATCCTAGTCACTACGTCCGCCAATCAAAGAAGTTTCACCTCAGCACATCTAGATGCAATGAACTTGACTCATCCATGATGGCACTAACTTCGACGCACCTACCCCTGTTATTCTTTGGTCGAATATTCCCGAGATGACATGTATCAAAGTATTGTAATTATTTCATTGGCCAAAATGGAGTTTGTTGTAACAAACCCTAATTAGGGTTTTCATTGTAAAATCTTGGCCGTTGATGGAGGTTTGATCCTGACCGTTCATTGTAATGAGCTCTTAATATAAAGCTCAAGCTCCTCATTTTGTAAAGGTTAATAGTTAGTGAATAGAGTAGTGAATAGTGAATAGTGAATAGAGCTAAGATGGTAGCTAGATTAGAATAGAAGCTAGATTAGGAGAATGCAAAGATTGTTGTCAAACCTTGTTTTAAAGAATAATTGATTTCATTGAAGTTACGGTGAATTTGATTTGTTGCTTCAACAACTGCATGATCTTTACTTTTCAATTTGCTTTCTTGTTATTAGATTGAATGGAGGAATTTGTTGAATGCATTTGTGTGGAATCCGTTTAGTCCATACCACTAGCCTCTTGTTGATTGTAAGAGTGCCTTGCGTGGTCAACTGGAATGATATGAGCTTAACTGCAAATTGTTATATGTCCATTGTTTATGCATTAACTTGAATGGTAATCAATATTTGATGGTAATGATTTGAACATCTTTGAATTCTCCCTTAGAAGATTGCACTAAGCTTGTGTCAAATTGTTTAGTTGGATGGTGAGACCTCGCCTAGTAAGGATTCCATCTAATCATTCACCCATATTCTTGCATCCTAGGGTTTAAGATAGAGTTCCTCAACCCATCTCTTTTGCCCTTTTTTTCAATTCAAGCTAGTTTAGTACAATTCAAGTTCCAGCGATTCAAGCATTCAACAATTCAACATAAGTCCCCTTGGGATACCAGCAATCACATCAACTATTGATCTTATCCACACCTCGTGACCTAACATACCAGAACCTTGGAGTTATCTCAAGTGATCCTTAAGCTAATCTTCAGCATTTGAGTACCTTTGTTCACGAGAGGATAAGATACTCTTGGGTATTTTATTTTGTGTTCGCATGTGCATGAAAAACACATCAACAGGTGTGTGTTATGTTATAACAGTGGTGAATCCGTTAACCATGTCCTTGTTGGGTGTAATTACACGAATACTTGTTGGAAATGGTTGGAAGCGGCGCTTGGTTGGAACGGGCCTAGATAGGACCTAAAGGATTTCCTATCAAGTTGGTCAAATGGATTTAGAAGAGCATTATGGTTGGATATTTGGATGGTTGGCCCTTCCATGTTGGTTTGGCATGTGTGGAAAGAGAGGAACCGGAGGATTTTGTAATTCGAAAGATTAGAGAAGGTATAATTGAACTATTGAATGCAAAGTGCAAAGTGAAGGCAGGATCCATATTCATGAAATGGGATGAGGAGATTCAAAAGGAGTGGGGTGATTTGAGGAGGCCTAAGGGAACCCTAAGGGATAAGTCGAAGGCTAGAAAATATGTTGTTTGGAAGGTGCCTTGTGTGGGAATGTGTAAGATGAATTTTGATGGGCCAGCAAAAGGGAATCCTGGCCCAGTTGGGGCTGGATGTATAATTAGGGATTGTAGGGGTAATTGCAATTGGGTGGCGATGGAAGATTGGCCACGCTACAAATAATGAGGCGGAGATGGATGCTTTAGCCATGGGTTTGAATATTTGTAGAGATAAAAACATTAGAGACATTGATAGCAAACGTGATTTGCAGTTGTGCATTCAAGCTGTCATTAAAAAAGACACTGCAAGCTGGAGGTTAGAGGGCTGGATACAAAAAGTCTGGATGTTGTTGGAAAATCTTGGTGACTTTTCAATCTCTCACATATATCATGAAGCTGATGGTGTCGGGTATTTGCTGGCTAACTATGAGCTATCCCAAGAAGCCAATTTTATAGTAGATGCCAATCTAGTTAGATGGACGGGTCTAGACAGATTGGTTGGTAGGGAGATGCTAGATGGTGTTTAAGTTAGGAATGTTACGCTTTCTGGAATAGATGGAATGTTAGGGAAGGCTAGGAAGTAGGTGTGGGCCTTGTTTACTCTTTGCTGTCAAAGGATATTCTGGCCCGATGCTTTCAGAAGAGAGAATTGACAGAGATCATAATTGTCTGAATGGTTGATTAGGCCTTATGGTATTTTGGTGATGTGGGAAGTGATTTTCAGGGCTTTCTCCTTGGCTATAAATGTGGGAAGGGTTGCTTGCGGGGATCAAGAAGACTTTCAGAATTGTTTGGGATTCAAGGGGGGAAGAAGCACTTCGAGCTTAAGCACTTTTATAATTCTCTTTCATATTCTCTCCCTTCTAATGTTTCACATGAGTTTGAGTATGTGGCTGCAGGTGTAGTTAATTCTATTGAGGGCATATCTGTTTCCTTGGCAATTAAAATCTCTACTAGCTTGAGATTTCCCCATTTCCACCGGTAAGTCCGATGATTTCACGCTGTGAGATTTTTCCAATGGAGAATCACTACTCCCCCTCTCAGATAGAGCAAGAACGGTCAAAGTAAAGAGGTAGAAACATGCATTATCTAAAGCCAAGCATCAAATGACTTTAAGACACTCACTTAAACAGTAAAATATGGAGGAAAGAGCAATTTTGAGACACCCACTCCTATGGGTTGAGTTTCTTTGGAAGGATTCTAGTCCAATTAAGTTGCACTCCTATTAGAGGGCTGATGTGATTTTTGATTTTATTATTTTCTATATAAGGGAGTGGACCCCATGTCCACAAATGTCCAAAAATATAAATTATAAGAACAGCGATACTCATAATTGCCAGAAAATAGAATGTATAGATACTTTATTGATACTCATAATTGCCAAAAAAATAGAATATTTAAATACCTCATTCATAATTTGGAAAAATGATCAACTCTCAAAATGTTATTACACAATGAAAATTCAAATTACGATCGATATTTAATATTCTTGTTCTTCTTCATCAGAGGCATTATGGTCAATATCAACATTTGGTTTAATTTCATTTGAACCACAATCAATTGGATTGCCACTACCACTAGTTGTGTCAAGTGCAGAAGTTGGTTCAATTTCATTTTTCAAACATTTGACAAAATGCAGAATCATTAACAACACAAGGAAAGTGATTTCACAAAACATAAGCAAACAGCTGCTACATATGCATATTGTGAATCAACTGAATCAATCTTATCAATGCTGATATAAAGTTTACTAACTCCATTTTCATATGTATGGCTCACAAATGCAACTCAAATGATATTTAATTGCTTGCTTGCTGGCATATTCTGATTAAAATTGCTGTCACAAAGTCATGAAGAGTGAAACTGAGGTTTTCATTTATGAAACTATGCTTGGGTATGACCCTTGGTACTTCTTGGGTGCCTGGGTTCACTGTGGGTACCTAGGAAGAACCGAAGCTGTACCCAAACCTGAATGTGAACCATATACCCATACCAGGACACAGGCTTTACTAGCAGTGCCTGGTAACATAGAATCTAAGTGTAGTTTTTGCTAGGATGACTTTATATTGGGAGCATAGTAGCATTCCATTTACATGTTATGGTGAAAGTGTAAATGGAATTTGATTACCCTGGTTTAAAATTGGAAAAACTCAAGCGAAATTTCAGGATCTTAAAAAATATACTATTCATAAGTGCAAGGAAAAATGCTAATTTTGTTTCATGTCAAATATAGTGTAGAGATATAAAAATACTAGCCTACTTTCACCAAAGAGGCTTTATGTAAAAAATGAACAGCTGGCCCCAAAATAGTAGGCCTTTCCTTCACAAAGCATGGCCTGGTATTTAAGGACCGCATTGGTTTTTTTACCCCTAAACCTTGAGTTTTTTTTAAAAAAAATTCTCATAATGGTGTAAATTTAAACATCTAAAATAAATCTATCCAAAGTAAATCTTAAAGAGAATTTAAAATACCCTAACTGTAAACGAAAACATGTTCAGCCTGCATGCGCTCATTTTTTTTGTCTCTAATAGAATAAAAAAAGGGTAAGTGTATATAAAATGATATCAAGATTATGTTTTGAAAAACTGGGGATGAACATAGGAAACAACATGGTAAATGTGGTGGGTTGCAATTACTTCAGATTAATTGCAAGTTTTCCATGTGTAATGCTAGCGTGATTAGCTCCAAAAGCCGGGGATGTGTCCCCGGACCTCATACTAGGGACGTCTCGGGGACGGTAGGGGACGGCACCTTGACATCCCCTCATTTGCAAATTTGTTTTGGAAATGGCCCCTTTTTCAGAAACATCGTCCCTGACATTGGGGGCGTCTGGTCATCTTGGGGACGGCTGGGATGTTCCCCAACTGTCTCGGGGACAGCCTGATGTCCCTGGTGTCAGCGAGAATTATAAAAAAAACACTTTCGAGTTGGAAAAAAAGGCATTTTTAAAATTGTTTTGTGGGCTCCTTACCTCCCAGGTTGCCCTAAAAGTCATTAGACAAAAGATTTTGATTCATTTGATGATTTGTATGAGAGGAAACTAAAAGGAGCAGCAAGAGGCTTTGAAGCAAACAGCCATTGAAAGAGGAGCAGCAAGATAGAAAGAAATGAGGTTGAATCTACTGTGGGATGTTGATCCCGAAGATGTTGCCCAAGTTGATGAGGAGGAGACCCTAGGGGGATTGGTTGGGATTCCGTTGGATGAGGTTGACGTGGACCATGACAATGGTAGAGACTTAGAGGAGAACTCTGATTTTGATGCAGTGTTAGGAGACACAGATTAGGGGCAGCAGTGTACTTTGTTTTTTTGTATTTTCATATCGTAATTGAAAATGAAACTATATGGCAGCAGTGTAGCCATTGGGCATTTTGTATGTAAATTTTTTTTAATATCACATGCATATTGACAAATAATTCTGAATTATGAATTCATATTGAGTATTGATAATGAATTTTGAACACAAATGTTGTATGTTAAAACTTAAGGTTCTATAATGTTTTCATATGCATGCTATTATGCTATATCCATATTTTCATATGAATATAATGTATGTATGAATGCTATATCCATGTTTTCATATGAACATTTGAAATTTCCCTATATATTTTAAATTTTTCCTATCTTTTATATAGCCATCCCCTTTTCTGTCCCCAAAATTGGCAAAAAAAATTTTGCCATCCTGGAACTCTATCCCACCGTCCCCTGCTGTCCCTGTTTTGGAAACTCGGGGTAACGTAGGTGATTAGGAGTCAGGAAACAAGTAACACAGCAAATTTCACCCAAGAAAGAAGGTAAAAACCTGGTAACCTTGTGTAGGGTAATTTTTTATTTACAATATTTGCACAGCTATATTGATAAAAGTAATGGTTGAACACTGTAGTGGTGTAAGAAGAGGCCCTAAAAATAAACAGATCGTGTGATAAATTCCAAAAATAAAGGGCATTTAAAATCCTACGAGATTGAATATGTTTTACAAGTGATCTTGGATATGTAGCAAAATTTAATAATCTTCAATATCTACAATTATCATCTTTGACAACATTATAACCATGCGTCCCAGTAATCTAGAAGAGTGGTCTATTGTTTTTGTAGAAAATCCTTGCGAAGTGAACTAATATCTTATATATGGTGTCTTATATTGAAATCCTTTTGGTTAACTATCATTTAGTTCTTTCCTATCATCGAGTTTATGCTATAAGATTATCTAAGAGTTGCTATGTTGGAAGTTTGAAAGATGATTTTGTGAAACATCTATGCAGATATGCACTATAAATGAGCTTAATTTGGTTGCCGATCCAGTATTCCTTGGGCATATGCATAAACAAGGGACAGATGTAGGAGTTAAACTTTTTGCTCAAGAATTTCATGGCCAATCTGAACAAGCTGCAAGTACAAATCGTATGGACCTTAAACCATACAGTTTGCCATACCAGAGTGGTGAAAATGGCTATATTCTGATCTCAGAGGAAAGTGATGCACAACCACAGTTTTTCACAACAGGGTTTCAAAAAGAGAATGCATGCCTCGATATAATCTTGTCGATAAGTTATTTGCAGAAACTAAGTAAGAAACTGTATCAAATGGAACACTATAAAGAGAAAAGGCATTTTGATTGCCTGAAAGAAGAAAATAGAGAAATAGAAAATGCATATCAATTACGATCTTCCATCTATAGTTTGTTGAAATTCTCTCCTTCTAATAAAGTTAGTCTGATTTTGTATCATTAATTTATTAATGCTGGAAATTTTATTAGTGCAGAAACAAATACCATCCTTGTGAAGTTGCTAACATGTCCATTTGCTTGGATCCTTGTATATGTGCAACCAATTAATATTACTATTGCATTATTGAAGAGTTTACATTTAGTTTTTCTTGTTTTGGTAGTCTACTGTACTTGATTGTTGCTATCTGTCAAAGCAAGGTCAAATAAAATCTCTGACCCTAGTCATGGTGCTTAGCAATTAAACTTTCCATCCTTATTTTATTTATTTCTTCTAGATCTTTTTTGGTATGAATTGAATGCCCATTAAAACATGGGTTGGTTGGTCTAATGCGATGCAATAATTCAGAAACATGCTAGAACATGATACTGTTTAAGTTTTACATAATTGGTTATCACATTGATTTGATGCATTTAGCATTTTGGAAAACTTTATAGTTTACATTCTAAATAATTATAAAAGTAATTAATACTTGATTAAATACAAATAATAAATAATTGTAATCTGATAAGTTAAACAAAAATTAATAATAATCATTATTAAATAATCGTTAATTAAATAAAAATAGCAATTAGTTTTTGAAATAATAAATGATTAAATAATGATAATTAAAAATATTAAAGTAGTACAATTCAGAAATAAAATAAATTAAAAAGGATAAAAATTAATTTTTAAATGGAAGAAAATTAATTATTTATTTTTATGAGAAAAAATTATAAAAAGAAAATAAGATAATTATTATTTTGCTTTCATTTTATTTCAATTATTATCTTGATTTGAATTTAAAATTATTATTTTTTCCTTGTAAGTTTTATTTTATCTAATTTTTATTTTTTTTTGTGGCAAATTACTACCAAGGGAGTAGCTCTTGTTATATAGACAATTAAATAAAATTAGTTACATTTTCAATCATTTTACATGCTTGCCACTACTCATGAGTTTGGTGGCAAGCTCAACCATCCTATCTACCTTAAATGTAGTGAAAAGGCCTTTATTAGAGATTGTAAAATGGAAGAAGGGTTTATTATTTTTGAAGATAAAGGCCTGATACAAATTCATAGCCTTAGCTAGTTTTTTGTTCGTCCTCACCATCATACAATTCACGATATCACGTAGAAGGTCTCTTTTGGGGAATTTGTTGAAGGCAAAGATCACACTTATGGCTTTTGGGATATATTCCTCTTTCAATAGATGATTAGCCATGATTTTGTCTATCATTTTCCTCCCAACAACCCTCACTACTTTTTAGAGGAAAATGTTGATGAGTTTCCCATCATGGATGTGGCTTTATCCAAGCTTCCTTATGTTGATGATCTTTATGGTGTTCTCCAGCGAAAGGGTCTTCAATCTTGAAGACTCACTAAAGTTGTGCAAAGATGTCTTCTTGCATATTCTAGCAAACAAAAACTTACAATTGGAATTGGTGTAGCCATAACCAGTAAAACCCCCAAAGAGAATCAATTGGCTTATGCAGCAAGAGTAACACAACGAAAGCAACAAGAAAACATAGCAAGATTACAGAAATAGATCATATTATCGCCTTAGAACTTCCGACAACCAACCGGTTATCATCATACAATTATCATAGAACATTCGGTAGTTAATTGGTTACATGCACGCTTCAAGCTAGATACAATCTAACTGGGACTCTAAGAATCAACTGGATCACTAAATGCGAATCTCAATCCTTATTCTCAATTCTACTCCCTCTGCCCCTACAAATGATTACATAATAACATATTTATACCCATCAGAACATATCCGCGTCGGCCTCATAAGATTACATTTACCAATGCAAGAAAATGAAACATGTAACTAGGTCGGCCCTAAGAATTAAATAAATCTTTCTGAAAAATAACAAGCAAGAAGTGCGGTTCAGCAAGAAGGTCGGCCACATGCCAAAGAACATCGATCAAGACCCAAAATAGATCCACATGCCAAGAATCGCTCCGATAATGAAGGAAAACCAACCGGTAAGCACAACTATCCCGAAACCCAGAAACAGTCAACCGGAAGCGATAACTGATCGGAAAAGAACCCAAATGAACTGAAAATATGAAATTAAGCACATGAACCAGCCTGGAAACCGAAAATAAGATCTGCCACGAAAAACAAGCAACTATCGGTACCAACCAGTAAGAACAAATAAAACTGTTCAATGCACTAAACAAGAACAAAACTGAAAGGAAATACTTTTGGTTGATGCAAGATTGCTTATCGACCGAGGATGCTCTTGCATTAGACACCCCAGGTAGAAAAAAAATGTTCTAAGAGAGGCAACTCATGAACATCTAAAAGGATTCAGAATAAAGACCCCATACTCATTTTTGATCCAAACATCTTGTTTATCTGCCAATCTCTGCTTTAGCTCCTCTGATGCCTCAACTGGCTTCTCTAACCCCTGACTCTCTTTGTTTCTCTTCCTTTGCTTCAGATCTGCACATTGTCTCTGTTTACTACTCTCTTTCTTATGCAACTCTGATTTGGTTATGCCCCAAGACTTCATTCGGTTTGTCACCATAAGCTCTCTGTCATCCGGTTCTGTTTGTCCATAAGATTACTGAAACGGATCATATTATCACCTTAGAACTTCCGACAACCAACCGGTTATCATCATACAATCATCATAGAACATCTGGTAGTTAATCGGTTACATGCAGGCTTCAAGCAAGATAAAATCCAACCTAGACCCTAAGAATCAACCAGATCACTAAATGCAAATCTCAATCCTTATTCTCAATTCTACATCATCTGCCCCTACAAATGATTACATAATAACATATTTATACCCACCGGAACATATTCGGGTCAGCCTCATAAAATTACATTTACCAGTGCAAGAAAATGAAACGTGTAACTAGGTTGGCCCTAAGAATTAAAGAAATCTTTTCGAAAAATAACAAACAAGAGGTGCGGTTTAGCAGGAAGGTTGGCCACACGCCAAAGAACATCGGACAAGACCCAAAATAGATCCACACGCCAAGAATTGCTCCGGTAATGAAGGAAAATCAACCGATAAGCATAAGAACTGTCCCAGAACCTAGAAATAGTCAGCCGAAAGCGATAACTGACTGGAAAAGAACCCAATTGAATTGAAAATCTGGAATTAAGCACATGAACCAACCTGGAAACCGAAAATAAGATCTGCCACGAAAAGCAAGCAACTACCGGTACCAACCGGTAAGAACACATAAAACTACACAATGAACTAAACAAGAACAAAATTAAAAGGAAATATTTTTGGTTGATGCAAGATTGCTCATCGACCGGGGATGCTCCTGCATCAAGAATGCAATGCATTTTTCCTTTTGAGTTTTTTTTTGGGTGTTTAAAGGCAAGTCTTCATTCTAGACATCACTTATATGGAGCTTGTGAATGCACTTTGTGATCAAATGCAATTTGCCTTTTTCATTGTTGTTTTCATTGTATCGTTTTATCATTATAGTGAGTTTGTTAGGGGCATCAAAGAAAAGTTGTTGAATATGAAGTCCAATTGTTACTTAATCTGCTCTTAAAACTCAATAATTGGTATCAAAGTTCAAGAGAAGCTATAGGAAAATTTGTGAGAAAATTGAAGAAAAAATGGAAGAAACAAATAAATGGAGAATTGAAAAATGCTTGGGGCAAAACTTAAGAATGTGGACGCTACAATTGGAAGCTTTGTAGGTGCAAAAGACCTTGCAATAATGTTGGAAGGAAAGGCAAAGAAGCCGATTGTGATGTCGGATGAGGAGAAAAATCAAACAAGGAGGAGTTTGCCCTTGTGCAAGAGGGGCCTCCAATTTGTTTGAACTAGCTGATTGAATAGCCTCATCAACTAGGAATTTTAATTTGTGGACCAAATTTGAGATTCTTTCCAATTTGATTGTTCCAAAGGAGGCAGAGCCTTTGGCTAAGATTTCCCATTTTGAGAAGAACATTTGTTGACAGGGGGTGGAAGTCCAGGCACAACCACAACCTTATTAGAAACCACCAAGTCCATAAGGAGCATCTTTTGAGACTTTATTGTAAAGCGTGCAAGATCTCTAATTGTTGAGCTTCTTTATTTGTTTAGACATAATCTCCACTGATTAGGCTTGAGAATGAATCCTCGAGGAGGGATCATAGAGTGAATTGGAGGTACCACATACATTTCCCACATATTCTTGAGGGAAAAGGACAAATTTGGATTAACTATATTCCCTTTATGGAACTTGATGGACTTGAAAATAGATACTATCTCTGATAGAAATAGAAGAGATAAAAGGGCATGATCCATAGAGGGGAGAGGAGACAACCGGCTAGTATGCTTGATGCTTGTCTAAATAGCCTCCATGCAATGAAAGGCATGAGAGAGAGGACTCTGGGGAGAGAGGAGCGGAATGCTTTCTTGAGAGGGAGCATATGTTTGCATTTGATACCAGATCCTCACAAACTTAGATTCCTTCCATATCTAAATTAAGGCATTCCGAAGTAAGATGACCCAAGAAATTAATGTTATCTTGAACTGTAGCAGGGTCATCTATAACTACCTTTTGACTTTATAATCCAAAAGGGGATTGGATTTCCAAAACACTAGGAAACTTTTTGCTTAGATCTAGAAGAAGAGAGAGGTGCAGGGGGAGTTCAATGTGCTCAAAAGGTCTCAGGTTGTGGAACATAAAAATGCCCATCTGGTTAGCTAGATTTTTTGTTAGCTCAATGTTATGATACTCCAAAGGGAGAGAATGAAGGGTGAACTAAAAGTGAGCAAACTTGATTGAGGAAGAGGCGAGGTTAAAATGGGGTACCCAAAGTTGGTTATGGACGCCAAAGCCATCTAGAAACCATGTTTTGGTTCTATGAGCTACATCTCTAGCATGCTTGTTAGAAAATACAACAATGAAGAATCCATTCCCATGATGAATATAAAAGACTTCATTAACCCCCGCCCAAGAAGGACGAGACCAAGCCGAAAGTCTGTCCAAATGTGGGGTGAAGCTCCAAATTTTACCTATAAGAGCCTGATTTAGAAGGTCTAAGACTTAAGAACTTAAAGACTTAGCAAAGAATGAGGCTTTGAGCACACGCTTGTCTGAAATTTTCTCACAGTTAGGAGGAATAGGAGCTCTTTCATACTTGAGGGGTTGATGAGGATATTTGTAGGTCCATCTCTTAAGTACAACATGATTTGAGTCATTTCAATGTGGAGAGAGGACTTCAAAATGGTGAATATGGGAGCTCCTCCCCCAAGATCTATGATTTCCTTTACGCAAATGGTGAGGGCACTGATTGTGTTTTCCTTTACTCCAATGATGAGGATGCCTGATGTTATGTAATTTATTGCCTGAAGAGGAATGGAAGGGATGGGTAGCCCTTCAAGATACCTAAGAAGGGGGAGACAAGTGGTCTTTGAACTGAAACCCTAGCTGCACGTTGTTTGGATAAGTTGTAGGGGAATGGCGATCAATGGGAAGATTGTTGGGAAGGACGTCAAGGAGTGGGCAACATGGGGCCAACCATTGGGATGGTGAGGACTGACATGCCAACCAAATCCCACTCGAATCCTTGAGAGGCCCACATCTCTAGCTCACCATCTTCCTCATCCTTATTTGAATTTTTTTTTTTTTTAATAAAAGAATGTTACCGTATGAGCTTAAATGGAGTCTTTAAAGCTCCTAAAATGAAAGATATTTAATATGATCTATAAGAATTATATTTTTTTATAAATCTGTACTACTACAAAGCTATCAATAACTTGGGAAAGATAGAGATAGAGAGAGAGAGAGGGGGGGGGGGATAGGGATATGAAGAGGGAGAGATATCTAGAGATATATGAGGCTAGAGAGAGAGAGAGAGAGAGAGAGAGAGAGAGAGAGACCCACACACATATATGTACACACACAAATATAGATACCCACACATATATATTTGTGTGTGCACATATATATGTGTGGGTATCTATATCCCTCTCTCTCCCTAGCCTCATATCTCTCTCTCTCTCTCTCTCTCTATATATATATATATATATATATATATATATATATTAATAATAAGTAGAAATATTACGAAAGGTTTTAAAGATAATATGTTCAATTTTCATCCTCTAAAATAGAAGAGGCCCCTATGTAAATTCCTCACAAGAAATCAATCACTACCCCTATACATGCTTAATGATACTGTAAGGAAAAATTACAACCCATGGCCAACTGCAAAAAATACATAAAGGAGAGGATACCCAAAAGAAATTTTACAAAATATTTTTGAAAACATTGTTTAATAGGTCCTTCAACTAGAAGCACTTTGAATACCACTTGCAAAAGAAAAACTGTGAACCATGGTAGCACCAAACCTATAGCCGCAACCCATATATGGAAGATAAAAGAAGCTGATAGAAGACCGAGCAAACCCTTAAGCATAAAGATCGATAAAAAATTGAAAAAAGAGTTCCTTGAAATTATTGAACCTTATATTTCATTAGTAGACTCCTCTGATGATGCAACACACACAAGCATGGGAAATGAGGAAGGATATCCATGAGGGTCAATGTCATCATGCACAAAGAGCTCCCTCAAACCATAGAACTTTGATAAAGTAATTGGCACCACAAGTTCCCTAATGAGCGCTCCATACTCATGTATGCAAGAGTGAAATGGCACTGAAGATTCATACCTCAAACTGTTCCTGAAGGAGACTAACATAGATCTTGACTTCGAGTCCTCAAGAATTTTAGCCTTGTTGAGAAACCCACCTATCCATGGGCCGCCATCAAAGATGTTGTAACTTGCCAGTTGAGAATTAAGCTCCTCCTAGGTGTACTGAGACATGTGAACAAAACACCCAATAAGGTATTTTGTGAAGTCTGTTGACCATGACAAGTCCATAACCATGGTTGCCAGTCTTGACACCACCATAGAGGGGGGGGTGAGTTGGTTTGCCAACAACTAGTCCTCACCAATAATTGCTTTCAAAGCCCATTCCACTTTCGAGCAAGGAATGACAAATGCCAAATGCAAAGAGAATTGATTGAAAATCCCCTATGACCATAACATATGAAAATTACATTGCAACACAATCTTGGATGCCATAATAGAGATGACTATAGATGAGAAACCATAACATAATGAAGTTGGATGCAATCACACAAGTTTTATTAATAAATAACACATATGCAGGATTATAATTGAATGCAAATTTTTCATATCCATGTGCAAAAGAAAAACAAAACTCATCAATTAATAGAGGGCTTCAAGTGTCCACAGGTCGTACTCCACAACAATTGCTTAGCA
Organism: Cryptomeria japonica; assembly: GCF_030272615.1. NCBI lineage: Eukaryota > Viridiplantae > Streptophyta > Pinopsida > Cupressales > Cupressaceae > Cryptomeria > Cryptomeria japonica. The sequence goes on along the minus strand of NC_081410.1, from coordinate 460,997,830 downwards.
TCATCCCATAGCAACAATATGCGACCAATATGAAATACAAGCAACAATTGAACTTAATCACCAAGAAGTAAAATCTCAAAATGATGATCAATAAAGGCTTGCAATATGAAGATAGCTGTCAAAAAATTAATTCCCTATGAAGACCCAAATTGAATTAGATTCAAAAGCTGCACAAAAAGAAAACACTTGTTAGAATGAAAAACAAGGATATTATCTCCTATGGATGGACTCTGCATCATTATTTACTTTTGAGCCAAGCTCTGAATCTAGTAACATATCATTTTGAGAGAGAATTCTTTCTACTTGAGGCAACATTTATCCTTCATTTTCCAGATGATCAACAACATAATTCGCTTCCCTATAACAATGAATTATTGAATAATCATTAGTTTATGATAGAAGGGATTTGACCTGTTGCAAGATATAATCGATCTTCCAATTCATATCAGTTGAATTTCTGAAAGCCAAAATTGTATTTATAGAATCCCCTTCTATGCTTAACTTTTTTAAATTTAGAGATATTGCAAGTCTAACACCATAAAGAAGGGCCTAAGCTTCTGCCACATTATTAGTGTCATCAAGGATCTTAACCAACCTCCTTTAATAACTGAACCCTAATGATTCCTAATGACATAATCAATTCCAAAAATCCCTAAATTTCCCTTTGAAGCACCATCAAAATTCAATTTACAAAAGTTCAAATCTAGGGCTTTCCACCTAATATCCTTCCTATTTATGGGCTTGCATGTATTTACCTTTAAACTACCTTTGAATGGGAGTAAGGAAGAAATCCATTTAGACAATAAAGCACTATCACAGGAAGAGAATGATGAATTCAATTTCTTATGTTTGGAGACATGTGCCTTAACAACTTTTGATACTGAAGACTCAATCTTTGAGAGAACCACATTATATTCATTTGTTTCCTTTCTAAAAATTCTCTTTTTTTCTTTCCCACCAAATACTCCACACGAGAATAAATGGGGCAATGGTCCAAATGCACGAGAAAAAAGAGTCCACAAATAAAGAAGGCCTAGAATCAAAAACTGATTTGAGTTCAAAATGTTGAGGGGTTGACCACTTTAATTTTGATTGAAGCCATTTGCAGCATTGGTTTGCAAAAGGACTGTTTAAAAGCAGATTATCCATTGTCTCAAGAACCTCATTACAAAAACCACAGCTAAATGGTTGAGCTATTCCTAAGGAAGCTAGTCTTTCACTGGTTAGAATTCCACCTCTAAGAGAAAGCCATGTGAAATAATTTGCCTTTTGAAAACCTTCACCAACCTAGTTGAAAGAAAATCTTCTTAAAGGTGATATGCTTTCCCCATGATCCAGAAAGTTATAACCTTGCTTAACCAAATAAGATCCCGATTTAGAGGGTAGCCAAATGAGTTTGTCCTGTACATCTTTATAATGAATCTTCCTCTTAATAATTTTGAAAAAATACTTTTGTTGACATAAAGGGGCTAAAACATTAAAACATTTTTCCAAATTGCTCTATAGGCATCGCCTTCTAATGAAAGGATAAAATAATCCTTAACTTTGCTTCCCCAAGCCAATATAAGAACCCCTTTTATATTCTCTAAACCATCAATATCACTAAGAAGGGGAATACCATTCCATGATTCATCCCAAAAGCATGCCTTACTAACATCATGAACTATCCAAGATAAGTTTGGGAGAAAAATCTACCTAAAGGATAATATGAAGTTCCATATTTGAGATCCCTTGGGAGGATCCAAAACTGTAAAAATTATTTCTGGTTCTTTTGAATCTAGATACTTCACTTTCATGATGGATGCCCATAAAGAGTTACTATTAGTATACAATTTCCACAAAAGTTTGGCTCCAAGTGCCTTATTTATCAAATAAATATTGTGGATCCCAGCTTCTCCAATACATTTACAAGTGCAAACTTTTTCCCATGCTAATAAATAAATCTTATTATGTGGGTTCTTATTACCTTTTTATAAGAAAGTTTTCAAAATAGACTCAATATCTGCCTTCACCAACTTTGGCATTGGAAGTACTGACATAATGTATTTAATGTAGTTGGGGATTGTTGCCAACACAACTCTAATCAAGAGAATCCTACCAGCCAAGGAAAGCCAAGCATTTTTTTAGGATGCAATTTTATTTTTAATAGAAGAAATGATATTTGACCAAAAACACCTCTTATTACACCCTGCAAAAAGAGGAATACCCAAGTATTTGCAAAGAAGAGAATCGTGATTGAAACTCACCTCTTATTACACCTGATAATCTGTTTGACAGAGAGGGATTACAATTTAAGAGTTTTATTTTTATTTTGGAGCACTTATCTTTTGACTAGACACTAGGCAATACAAATCTAAAGTTTTCTTAATATCTTTAGTCTCCCTCATAGAGGGTTCCCCAAACAATATAGTGTCATCTGCAAACAAGATGTGAGTAACAATAATTTGTAAATGAGGAATGGAAATACTATGCCAAATGCCTGAAGAATGATGTGTTGTAATCAATCTACTCAATGCCTCTGCTATAATGATAAATAGGAAAGAAGGAAGGGGATCTCCTTGTCTAACCCCTTGTGAGGGTGAAAAGATTCTAGAGGGGCTGCCATTGATTAAAACTAAAAATTTGGCTCCTGATAAACAAGAAAGAATCCATGTACACCATTTATAACTAAATCCAAACTTGATAAGAACTTGATGGAGAAAGTCTCAATTGACTTTATCATTAGCTTGCATTATATCCAATTTAACAATCATAGCATCCTTTTTATACTCGGATACTAAATGAATGATTTCATGAGTCACCAATTCACCCTATGAAGTTTCTTTCCCAGGGAAAAAAACCCCTTGCTACTAAAAATTGATTTTAGGGACTAGCTTTGCCAATCTAACGGAGATCACCTTTGTAAGAATTTTATAAATGATGTTACACAGGATAATGGGCCCGAAGTCTGAAAATGAAAGTGAACTTTCCACTTTTGGAATTAGAAAAATATGCGTGGTGTTAAATTATTTTAGCACGTTACAATTTCTCCTGGACTCTTCAACCACTTTCCAAACATCATCTCCTATAAAAGCTCAACATTTTTGAAAAAACAAATTAGCAAAACCATCAGGGCCCAGAGCCTTATTTGGATACATGGAAAATACCACTTGCTTAACCTCTTCAATAAAAAAAGGTTTCAAAAGATGCACATCATCTTGTGAACTAACTAAATGTAGGATATGTTGCAGAACCTAAGGTTTTATGTGACAAATCAACATCTTTCAAAGAAGCAGCTGTAAATAAAGAAGAAAAGAACAATACACCCACTTTTTGAATACCCTACCTTTCTAAGATAATGTTCCCTGAAGAATTCTTAATATGAGATATAAGATTAAATGTTCTCCTCATTTTTGCCGAAGAATGAAAAGACTTGGTATTCCGATCACCCTCCTATAACCACAACTCACGAGACTTTTGTCTCCAATAAATTTCCTCCCTCTGAAGAAGTTCTTCCAAATGATAATTCAATTGCTTCTAAAGTTCGTAAGACTGATCATTAATACCCTTCTCAATGATCTCCTTATTAAGACTCATGTAGACATCTAAAAATTAATTAAATTAAATATTTAATTAATTTATCCTTACTACATAATTAATTTATCCTTACTACATAATTAATTAATTTAATTATGTTATCCCTCTACGCTTCTCAATATTAATTAAATTTAAATTTAATCCTATCACTATAGTCTAGATAATTGATTTATTTAATAAATTATCCCTTATTCCTCTAAAGTTCCCCTATTAATTATTTCTTCTAAATTCCTTTTAGTTAATTAATTCAAATTAATTTACTAAATTATTTGATTCCTACAAATCACTCTCCCTAATTCTTCATTAATCTAATTAATTCTTCTAAAAAACCCACTTGGCATTATTTCCCAATTTTTAATTCATCCACTCATTCTCTCTCCTCTTGTCAAATCCTCCTACAAATCCCACTTGTCTTCTAATCTTTCATTAACCCACCTAATCACCCTTTCTAATCATTTGCTAGTGGCTAATCGCCATGTTTAGCCACCAAGTCAACCAAAAGCCATAAATGGCTAAGTCCTCTTGTACCCTCCTCACCTTCCAACCTTAAATGCATCTAATTGAGTCATTTCAGATATTTCAAAATCTCACTCTCCCATGTTTCTCACCTTCCCAAGAAATTTTTAATTTCTTTTCCCATTTCCTTTCCCCATGCAAGCCATTATTTGGGAATTTTTAATTCCTTTTATTCCCTCAAGGTACTTGAGGATATCTTACCAATGCACCTTGTGAAGTGTGGAGATAAGAAATGCCTTTATGGTGAATCTCTTGGTCTCCACACCTTGTCCTCTCATGTCCTCTCAATCCATGTGTATCCTCTCCTTCAATCTCCACCCTTCATCATTTTTTAATCTCAATCGTTCGTTTACCTCCCTTCCAAACTATAAATTGGGGTCTCCTCCCCTTTATTTCTCATCTCATATTCATGAAATCTTATGCTTCCATTATAGCTCTAGAATTCTCATTTGTGCATCCATACTATAATCAATTGAGCATCTATAATCACTTACCACTCATAGCAATCCACTTCCTCTATTCATCTTGCATCCATCATCCTACCACTTATCCATTTGTTGTGCATTTGGAGAGCATTCCACATCAATCACAAAGGGAAAATCCAAACAAATGGAATACAAGGCGCATCTTCCACTTCATCAAGCCCAATCCGAAGGAGAAGGTAAAATAGTGAGGTATAAGGGTTTGTTTTATGTTTTTAATTGGTTTGTTTGCATATTAACCATTGAATCTTGCCTCTCTACTTTTCCCTTGCTTCATTTTGGCATGCCCGGTGGGACCCACGTCCCTTTATACTAACTTTTTGTCAATTTTTTGTGATCTTAACTTGCAGATTTCTGCTTCAGAGTTTCCGCGGATCAACGTATGCATTTGAATATGAAAATCTTAATTTACCTTTTTTGAAGGTTTTGAAAATCAACACATGCCCCTACCGATTGACACCTCCGTAGTGTCCGTTGACACTTCTTAGATCTTTGATTTTAGCATTTATTTCTGTTTTAAAAGTTTAAAAATCAACAAAAACATTTTTAAAAAGGCATAAATAGAACCATAAAAAAAAAAACTTAAGTTAGTTGGTTTTTTGTTTTAATCAAATTTTCAAAGCAATTAGTTAGTTCACAGGTTACATGCAGATCAACGCCTATGTGTATGCATCAACGTCTGCACTTTGTTTCAGTGCCTGCGCTGAAGCAAAGCCTGCCTATATTTTCAATTTTCAAATTTTTGGATTTCAGTTAGTTAGCTGCATTTAATTTTTTAAATTGTATACGCAGATGCATTGATGTTTGCGTTTAGAATCAACGCATTCAATATAAGCCTTTAAAAATCAACATTTACAAATTTTAAAATTCTGTAATTTCTCGCTTTTTTGTTTGATAGCTTGGTGCAAGTTCCTTCAACGTCTGCGCAGACGCTTCAACGTCTACGTAGGCACTACAACGTATGCGCCTGTCGATCAACGCCTCCGCTGTATCCTTAGAATTTTTGGGTTACTGATCAAATTTTGAGTTTTGTAGGATTATTTCGTTTGTCCAAGGCATAATTCTAAACTACTAACTGTTTTCTTGCATCACGCTTGTCCAATACATTGTTTTCCACTAGATTAGATTATTTTGTTTGCAATTTAGTTAGAAAATTTTGAACTTGTGGGACTAAAATGAACACTTGCTTTATGTGTTTGGTGCGCTTGCATAATTAGTGTTGGGTGGACCCACTAGTGCACTCAAGTATCCTCTCCCCTCATATTCACAAACCTTGGGTGTAAGAGAAAGAGTGATCAAAAAAACCCTTATTTTATTTTTTAGTAGAGGGGTATTTCTTGATTAGGGATTTCATCACCCCACAAAGATACTTCGAATTGGGACACGTCAGGGATATCAACTATTTCGATGCGATCTCGAGTGGGTTTTTTCGAGCCACTATATAAATAAGTTGGTCAGACGGTTGAGGTGTTGAGTGAATTCGATGTATGTGAGGGCCCTCCCTGCACCGATGAGCTCATTTAAAGCCTTAAGTGGCTTGATTTGAGAATCTGTTGTTGGATCGGTGATCCCTCAGAAACTACACTAGACACAAGTTTTAGTAGCCAAAACCCTACATTTGATAGTGCAGGGGATGCAAACCGTACCCCGAAGTTACCTCTCATGTGCCCACTCAGGTTGATACAAGAATTTCTCATATCATAAATCCACAGATCTTTTGGGTAAGAGAATCTGGTATGCTCGATAAGTGAGTGCACTGTAAGGGGGATCCAGTGTTACCAAAGTCTCTATCTATCCACCTGAGTGAGGTATCACTTTTGTGAGAGGCCTATCAAGTGGTTTCTACTTCCCAGCCTTAGGTCATATGTTTTAAAAGCATGTCTTCATTTGTGCAAACCTGTAAAAAACTATTTGGGCTAGTCTAGGCCCCCTATCACTTTTACGCTAAATCTTTGAAGCGTTGCACTTGGCCAATATGTATACTTTTCTTGATGTATTCTTGCCAAGAGTAGTTGACAATCACCAACCTCCAAACATTTTCCCAAACATTTAACAACCATCCAAATTTACATAAAATCCCAAATTATTTTCCCAATCCACTAATTACCTTCATGCCCACCTCAATCAAGCATCCCAAGAGGTCAATCCACCATCAAGTCAAGAAGAAGAGGCCTAGTTTGAAGCAATCCCTCAAGCGTAGCAAGTTCCTATATATCAATCACAAACTGTTGTCGAAACATAGAACCTTTATGCATCACTTTCGTGATTACCTCTGTGGTCACAACGAGTTTGATGAAGAATCCCTAAGGGAGCGTGCTTTCCAATAGAGGTCGGGCCTTTCACAATCCATTAATAGGGGTGGTCGTATCAACTTGTCATACCTGCCTGAGAATCCCATAACCTATTGAGTCATCCTAGGGAGACCTTTCCTCTCACCACACTTCGTTTCTATAATCAATTTCCTTTTCTCACACATTCATCATCCAATCATCTTCTTAGGACTCGGCGTAATCAAATCCAATCAATTCTTATCCCGAATCAAACAATCATTTTCAATCCCAATCAATCAAATCAACCTCATCCAAAGGTTCACATCTTTGTTAAAGTTTAATTTAGACCTTAGCTTAAATTAATCATCATTTGGATTTTGTGCTTGGGAAAGAATCTACCCCAAGTGCCCTTGCTTAATCATTCGGGTTGATCAAAACCCAAATCCTTTGGCCTTATTTTGCTTGGGAACACAAGTTGGTGCCATGTAAGAGAGGGTCTGTTCAATTGATCCTAACCCTAAGGTCTAAATTGCACTTAACCTAGTTGTCACCTCATTTGTGGTTCACATCAATTCCATATCTTTCAAGGTGTAATCATTGTCCTAATCAAAGGACCCCCTCCAAATCAATTTCAATCCGAATTAAATCAACATCAAAATTTTCTAAGTCCAATCACCATCCCTTCTCACCTAAATCTTGCATCAACTTTCAACTCCAAGGTCACCCGTGTATGGTCTTAACTCACACTCAAAAGGCAAAAAAGGCAGTTGAATATTTTGGAATGCTCGATACTAGTATCCTTTACAATCAAGATCCACCACATGGCGAGGAACAACTTTTTGATCAACCCGACCTCTCTCCATGTGTCCAATAATTCATGAATGACCCTTATAACCAAGACATGATGGAGAAATTCATCAAACATGATGCCAATGGACTTTTAGCCGAACTCATCGCCCAAGGGGCATGCTTGCCCCCTGAATTTGACATATCCATCCTTGATAGGCCACCACAAGGCAACCTCATGAACAATTCCATTCTTGATCCTCTTCTTGATCCTCAACCCACAACATCTGTACCTGTAATATCTGCATCTGTGACTTCTATTCTTACGATCACACTTCCTCAACTTTTGATTCCTCCTCATATTTCCAATCCACCAAATTCATATATTCCTCTTCACAACATGGATAATTACATCAACATGAGCTTACCTTCCATTACCACAGTTTGAGGATCACGATCTCCCCACATCTCTCAACCTCTCTGTTCTCCCTATCAATACATTGGTGGTGGCAACATCCCCTCCTCATCCTATCAAATCCCAATGAATCACTACATTCCCAATGTCCAAAATCAGCAACCCAATATCATAAAGGAGATTCAAGATATGAAGGACCTCATCAAAGATCTCAAGGAAGGGACAAATAAATGACCTTATTCTTTCCAAGAAATATGTCCATCTCCTTATGACCCATCCATCTTCATTTCCCCTTATCTGCTTGGTTTTGAGATGCCCAAATTCAAAAAATACAAAGGCGAAGGTGATCCTAGACATCATTTCTAGGAGTTCTACTTTTTATGCCAAGAGGTTCCTTATAGTGACATCTACCTTAGGAGAATTTTCCCAAAAATTATCACGAAAGAAGTCCTCGCTTGGTTCTCCGTGCTGTCGTAGGGTTGTATCACATCATTCCTTGACTTGGTCAAAAAATTTGTGCACCATTATGCCTATAACATTGAGGATTTTTTTTGAATGCTCCCGCTCCAACCCAAATGGCTCCTACTCTTCCCACGACTCCACCCCCTCCCTTTAGGTGCATGCTTTTGGGTCGATGCCTAAAGACCCCATTTTTCTGGCGGGTGGGTTTGCATTTGGTGGGCCGAAGGTGGATGCTCTTGTCGATAATGTTATGGACAATGGTGTGCTAGTATTTGTCATTGAGGTTTCGACACCCTCTGCTATGGATCAAGATGCCCATGGCTTTGTGCCTACGACTGTTCCCGTGTGCAACCCCTTGCCTTTCAGGGTGTCTACTGACACTGAAAAGGAGATCATCCATAACTCCTCTGTGTTTGAGTCTCATGGACTGATTTGCAGGTTTCAGGGCTTTTGGCCAAGCCTTCCTCAACTGCACTCTTGGATTCCCAAAGATGGGAACCGATCTTAAATGGTACAATAAAAATTTATCCTTTAGCCAAGGGTTTTTTCATTGCTAAATTTGAACAGGCAGAGGATAGATCAAATTTTTTATGTAACAATCCTTTCAGTTGGGATGATAAATTTGTTTTGATGGTTAAACCCTAGTTCTCGGATTTTAACCCATATACTGACTCATTTTTATAAGATTCCTATTTGGGTTAGGCTCCCTAACCTTCCCCTTCATCTATGGACAAACTCTTTGCTAGAGGAAGTGGGGGAGGCTTTAGGCGACTTCCTAATGATTGATAAAGATTCTTACTATATATATCATTCTATTTATGCTCGGATTTTGGTTGACACTGATGTTTCTAAAGGGCTCCTAGTTGAGATAAAGATTGAATCTTCTTTGGTATCTTGGGTCCAAGTGCTCAACTTTGAGGGTATTCCCTTCAGATGTCGAAATTGCTTCCAGACTCAGCATGTTTCTGTATGGTGTGAGTTAGATAAAAAGAAAAAAAGATTTGTTTCTTGGTGGAAGGGTGCCTCTTCTAAACACTACTTTGTTCGAAAGAAAAGCTTCTCCCAGGTGGTTGCACGGGCTCCTCAAGATGATATGGGTGAAGGTATGGCGCCTCTGACTAGTGCCCCTGGTTCTGGTGTTGCTTTACCTTAGGTGTGTGTGGTTGCTTGTGGTGGCATCCTGACTGATCTGTTGAAGGATGTTGGATCTTCTTCTTTGATCGATGACCTTCCCGCTTCCCAAATTTTTGTTGGATCTTCTTCATTGATGGATGACCTTCCCACCTCCCAGATTGCTCTAGATATTTGTCTGATCCTTATGATTCTCAAATTTATTTTTTCCTTAACTCTCCGGATGTTTCCCCCGTTCCTCCTAGTGTTGGGAGGTCCACTATTTTGGACCCATCTTCTTGGCAAAGGACTGTTGCTAGGGTTGAGGAGGGATGGATTACCTTTAAAAGTGAGAAATCTAAATCATCCCATGCCTCTTTTGATATGACCCTTCGATCCCACAAGTGTAGATCAAATCCTTGATCCGTCCTAGTTGGGTTGGGGCTGCTTGCTGTTCTTTGGTTTTACAACTCATTGGTTCTTGTTGGGGATCCTTCTTGTGATGTCCCCCATCTTTTGTTTGGTTTTTCCGCATCTCACTTATGTTTTGTTTCATTGCATGGACTTTTAGGCTTATCTTAAGGTTTGGGTTTCAGATCCCTCCAAAACCTATTTTATATAGGGTTTTAGGTCCCTTCAAAACTTGTTTTCCCTTAATAAAAACCATTGAGAATGATGCTTCTATGGTAGACCTATGTAACACAAAACAGAGGCCTGGAGAAACGTTTGCCAATTTCCTTCAAATATGGCGATATCTCATCAAAAGCTTCCCTTGGAAAATTCCAGAGCCAAACCAAGTTGAATTATTTCAATGCAACTTGATATCAGAATTATCCAAACCATTGACTTGTCAATGCTTGACTTCATTTAAGGAAATTTCCAAGAAGGGTATAGCTTTAGAGTGTGTGCTCTTAGAGGATGGAACTGTAAAAATTATCAAAAGTTAAATCAAAATTCCTCCTCTTACAATGGCAAGCCAAAATTTTGGTCCAAGAATAAAAATGTTGTCAATGATGGGGTCATTGATGCCAAGCGTGTCCAAACCATCGTCGCGCCATCCAAGCCTGCCAAAACGAACAACTTCTTCAATAATAATCAATCTAATCCTCGTAACCAATCTGACACTCAATCACAACCTCACAACACCACTTTCATCTAAGGTTGTCCTCCCCAACCCAATAATCAACGTGAGTACACCCCGCTAGGTGAGCCCATTGAGGTTCTTTCCCAAAAATATTGTCATGGTCGGTGTCATTGTCTTCCCAATAATGTGCCCTTTTCATCCTAATCAACCTAAGTCATGATGGTATAATGAGAATGAATAATGTGACTACCATCGCATCAATGGCCATGATACGTGCAAGTGCATGAAGCTTAAGAACTATATCCAAGACCCTATTGATAAGGGTGATATTGAAGTTGATGTCGTGAAACCTAGTAACTCCAATGATAAGCTCAAAATTTACCAGGACCCATTCCGCAAACATGGTAAGGACAAGGCCTCATCATTTAACAATATCATTATGACTATACTAATCACATCTCTAGCTTTGACTCCTTGGTAGGTCACATAGAACTCGTCGATACCCATGTGAATACCATCACAATCCGAGGAGCTAACTCTCCTCCTAGACTTAGGGTTACCATCCAAGGTGCTCCTCCCCCACAATCATCTGCGCAAAGCTCTCAAGCCAAGATAGTCATTCAAGGAGCCGCACCTTCAAATGATTGCAATGTGACCACCTGCCGAGGGAGAGTAACTATTAAAGGAGCTCCTCCTCCCCCGCAACCTCCTATGTCATCCACCCACCGATATGATCTCCTTGATCACCTCAGGAAAACTCTTGCACAGATCTCCAGCCTTGGGCTCCTCAAGACCTCGCCTGTACATAAGGAAATCCTAGAGAAAGATTTCCTCAAGTCACACATCCCCGATAACATCAATGTAACCCAGTTTTAGGCCGTTATTGGCAACCTTATTGCCTAGCACAACCCTATTTTCATTTCCAAGGATGCCCTGCCTGATGGACCCGATCATACCAAACCGCTTCACATTGAAGCCCTTGTGCAAAAACATAAAGTTGAGTGAGTCCTTATAGATGGTGAATCTAGTTCGAATCTATGCACATACAAGTTAGTCAAACAACTCAGAATCTCTGAGGTCTTGGTTGACCGATCTAGAAGATCATCATAAAAGCATATGATGATGTAGAGAGAGTTTCCAAAGGCACTATCACATTGCCTCTTCAAGTGGGCCCGACTGTTGTGGAAACAACTTGTCAGGTTTTGGACCTTGAGCTTCCCTATAACATCCTCCTTGGTCGACCATGGATCCATTCCATTCAAGTAGTTCCCTCCACCTACCATCAATGCCTTAAATTTTGATTCAATGGTAGGGAGATCACCATCCGTGTGGACCCCAAACCCTTTGAGTGTTGCAAACTTCTTGAAGGAAAGCACCCCTACCATTTCCCACTTAATAGGCCTACTCCACTTTCTTCCTCTGATCCATCCAATGTTGCATCCACCTCATCCACACCTGAGAACAAGGTTAAAATCATTGATAATGGTCGTGGAGAGTATACCCTGCAAAATTCTCTCTATGTGGTTGAACTCCCACCCTCTCCTAAGTCATATGGCAAGACGAAGGAAATCAAGAAACAAGAAAAACCCACTATCTAATGCAAATAAACTATCTTCCAATAGTGGGGTCCACTTGATGAGGAAAGTTTGGAAACCCATGTTACCTCTTGGTTGTATCGGGAGGAAGATGAAGAACCAGCAAACATCCCAAAAAAGATGTATCCAAAATCATTTGCAATGGTAGATAAGATTGGCTACAAAGGACATGATCTCAGACCAGAAGAGAAAGGTATAAAAGAACCCATCTCTCCAATCTATTATAATTACAATGGAGGCTTGGGTTTCTCCCCAAAGCCTAAGATCACCATTGTTGGTGTCCAACCAGACCCTCTTGCTGAAGTCAAAGATCCTGATGAAGAGGAGTTCCATGAAATGCCTTTCAAATACCTCGACGACATATTTCATGGCATCCATGTAAACACCATCACCCCAATCATCCCTTCTAATTCATATGAGCTTAAACTTGTCCATCCCAAACTCATTGACGAGAAGCCATGAGGACCACCTATTTTGGATGTCTGTATCGATGGCGATGCTCTTATAGCATTGCTTAATATGCAAGACCTTGAGGACCACACCTTTATCAATGGAATTCAACTTCATCCAGAAGCTTACTTTGGTAGTCAGTTCAACTTCCTTAGTCACAAAAATGAAAACAAAACCAAAAATCAGAAGTCCCCAGTGAAAACCTTTCTAAGGCACCTTCAGACATGGAAAAAGTAAAAATAAAGGATGCATATTCAAGTGAAAACCCAGATCAAGTGCTTGAGGATGAAGGAATTGACCTCCCTACCATGGTTACCCTGCAACAGGAAAAGTCCCTTCTACTCATTGAAGAAACTGACACAATCAACATGGGTACAGAAGAAACACCAAAGAATGTACTCATCGCCAAGTCACTTAGTGATCAAGAGAAGTAGAATTTTATAAGATTTCTAAAATAAACACAAATCAATTTGGCCTGGTCATATGATGACATGTTGGGCCTTGATCCTAACTTGGTGGTACACAATCTTGTAGTTCGCCCGGATGCTAAACCTATCAAGCAAAAAATACGCAAGATGCATCCTCAAATTGCCATCCTAGTTAAAGTAGAACTACAAAAAATATTGGATGTCAGCTCCATCAGACCCATTGATTACCTTGAATGGGTCTCCAACATTGTACCTATCGGCAAGCCCATTGGGGGCATTGGAATCTGCACAGAATTTAGAGACCTGAACAAGGCATGCCCCAAAGATGATTTTCCTTTGCCCAACAATTACATGATTGTGGACTTGACAATAGGGCATGAGATGCTCTCTCTCCTGGATGGATTTTACAATTACAACCAAATTAGGATCGCAGAAGAAGACCAACACAAAACTGCATTCACAACATCATGGGGTACATTATGTTGCCAAGTCATTCCCTTTGGACTGAAGAACACGGGATCAACCTACCAAAGAGTGATAACCACAATCTTTCATGACCTGCTATATAAAATAATGGAAGATTATGTTGATAACCTCCTTGGGAAATCTAAGACAAGAGATGAGCATATCCTAATCCCGAGGCAAATCTTTGAAAGACTTGAAAAGTACAAGCTACACTTAAACCCCAAGAAATGTGTCTTTGGTGTCACATCTGGAAAACTCCTTGACTTCATAGTTTCTCATAGAGGCATAGAGGTGGATCCTGCCAAGGTAAAAGCTATTATGGAAATGCCTCCTCTGAAGACTCTCAGGCAGTTACATAGTCTCCAAGGAAAGCTTCAGTCTATCAGAAGGTTTATTGAACATTTTGCTGATAAGTGCCACCCATTTGCACACCTCCTTAAAAAGGATACAAATTCAAATGAGACTGTTTGTGTCAAAAAGATTTTGAAAAATTAAAGAATACCTAGCTTCACCACCAGTTTTCATGCCTCCCATTTTAGGACAACCACTTCTCCTATATATATCAACAACCACAGTGGCACTGGGGGCACTATTGACACAAAAAAATGATCACGATAAAGAGAATTCAATTTACTACATCAGTCATACAATTGTGGGGTATGAGCTCAACTATACCTCGATAGAAAGGGCATGCGTCACAATTGTCTTCAATGCACAGAAACTCTGCCACTGCATGCTCAACAATAAGACAAAATTAATTACAAAGATTGACCCCTTGAAGTATTTTCTATCAAAAGCCGCTCTCACAAGAAGAACTGCAAAATGAGTCATGTTATTGAGTGAATTTGACATCGAGTATGTGGACAGAAAATCAATCAAGGGACAAGTAATCGCAGATCAACTGGACGATGCTCCATTACAAGGGGATCATCCTCTCATCACATAATTCCTTGATGATTCCATAATGATTGTCACCACAACATCCAAATGGCAGTTATACTTTGATGGATCTTGCACCTAGAATGGATCGGGGGCAGAAATCCTACTGGTCACACCTCAACGAGATTGCATTCCTAAGTCATACAAAATAGCCTTTTCATACACCAACAATATAGCGAAATACGAAGCACTAATCATTGGACTCTGCTTGGCTATTCAATGAATGATACTGGAATTGCAAGTTTATGGTGATTCCCAACTTGTCATAAAGCAAGTCAATGATGAATACTAGACAAAAGATGACATGCTTCTTCCTTACCGTAGTATGGTTGAGGATCTCAAGTAGCACTTCATATGCATTCAATTTGAGAAGATCCTGCATACAAACAACAGAGTTGTGGATGCTATGGATACAATTGGATCCCTCCTACAAATGTCAACTAATAGTCAGAAGTTTGAGTTCTTGGTCAAGCAACTCCTTATTCCGGTATATGGCATCACTGAATCTAAAATGGTGTGTGTCCTCATTGGTTCTGACTCCCCTTGGTATCAAGAAACCTTCGCTTGCCTCCAAGACAACGTCATACCATCCCACCTCACCAAAAATCAACAACAAACCTTCATCTATTGATGCACCCGTTACACTATCCTTGCCGAAACCCTTTTTCGAAGGCATTTTTATGGATCCCTCCTAAAGTGTTTAGACAAAGAGGAGTCTGAATGGGCACTACGCGAAGTGCACAAAGGTATTTGTGGAGCACAATCAAGTGGCCTCACATTGGCTAAAAATATCTTATGCATAGGATACTATTGGCCTAAAATGGAAGAAGATGCATATCATTACGTGAAAAAATGTGTCCCTTGTCAGAAACATGGTGACAAAATTCATGCACCCTCTTAGGATCTACAGTCATTCATTACACCTTGGCCCTTCTCTCAGTGGGGGATCGATCTCATCGGGAAAATCCATCCTGCTTCATCCAATGGCCACAAATTCATAATAACCGACATGAAATACGTTACCAAATGGGTGGAGGCTATACCCCTCACCTTCACCACTATATTTTCAAACAAAATTCTTAATTCATCCTGAATTACCTTATCTGTCGATACGAAATCCCTAGAGAAATCATTACAGATAATGGCAGACCATTCAAGAATGAAGATGTCAAAGAACTTTGTCAAAATTTTGGCATTCAACATCGCTTTTCCACTCCATACTACCCGCAAGGTAACAGTCAAGCTAAGGCTTCGAATAAAACCCTCATCAAAATCCTCAAAAAAGATAGTCAATGAAGCTGGCCGTGATTGGCACTTGCAACTCCATCCTACCCTTTGGGCCTACTGCACCAACATCTTCACACCCACAAGCACCACCCCATACTTCTTATTCTTTGGTTGCGAAGCTGTCCTAGCCCTTGAGATTGAGATCCCGTCAGTAAGGGTTTCGTTGCAGAACATCCTACTTGATGAGGAATATAGAGTCGCTAGGCTACAAGAGATTGAATTGTTGGACAAAAGACACCTAAAGGCCTTAAATCACCTCCGAATATATCAGAACCACCTACGGTTAAGCTACATCAAGAAGGTTTGAACCTAGGAGTTTGACATCGATGATCTTGTGCTTATGGAAAATCAAAGAAATCTATAGGACCATGAAAAGAAAGGCAAGTTAGAGCCTAATTGGCTTGGAACATATGTGATCACTACTAAATATGGATTAGGGGCATATCCGTTGGCTACTCCCGAAGGAGATCCATTGGATGAGCTTATGAACACCATGCACCTAAAGAGGTTTTATGCCTAGTCCTAAAAAATCACTAGTTTTCAAAATCAAAAAATTAAAAAAAAATCAAGAAAAATATAAAAAAATGGAAAAAGTAAAGAAAAATCCATTCTTCCATTAGTGAAAACCACTCTGTGGTGCTATGGGAAAGTACCTTGATGAAAAATTTGTCTTAGACGTCAAGGTAAATAAAAACTAGATCCATCGTCTGCTCGGACAAGCTAGCTTCCCCCCATCCCGTGGTTTTGCCACTTTTACAATGTTCGCAACCAAATTCCACTTCATGGCATATCCTTCCCCTGCCCACCCTCCCGGTGTTCACATTCCATAAATCGAATAATTTGACATGCAGTTCACAACCACTCACTTGTGGAGGCAATCAATTTAAGTGTGCGAAATTAATTGACATGACTCAAATAGTCAGATTCGTTGTTTCAAATGGTCTAACATGACATGAGTCATCTTGTGATCCTTCATTGTACCCTCATTTTCTCCCACCCACCCACCCGATTCTCATATTCCATAATAAAAATCAAATATTTTGACGTCGTTCCCGCACCCTATAAATGAGGAGGATTGTACAAGCCTATTTATAAGGCCATTTGTGCAGGATGACTCCCACATTGATTTACCATCATTCCCCTTTCTTCGCTTGCAACCGGTTGTCTCCTTTATTCTATAAAAAAAAGGCAATCCTATGACCCTCCATTCCATTCCCCTCGCTCACTTGCAACCATTTGATCCATCCATTTCTTGAATCCACGCCATTGCATAAACCTTCCCATCCCACTCCTGGAATGTCTAATCTCTTAATGAATCTGCATAATGGTGGCACCCCCCTAGCCTCACTTGCAGCTGGTTGTCTCCTTCATTTCTTCAATCCACGTCACTACGTAAACCTTCACCACCTCGCCAATGGATATCAAGATTATTTGTATCTTCATGAGATGATGAGTCTTTGTCCCAAGCCATGAATAAGGATTATCCCATCATACTGAGCTTTCAATCCA
Source organism: Cryptomeria japonica (assembly GCF_030272615.1). NCBI lineage: Eukaryota > Viridiplantae > Streptophyta > Pinopsida > Cupressales > Cupressaceae > Cryptomeria > Cryptomeria japonica. The sequence goes on along the minus strand of NC_081410.1, from coordinate 460,980,456 downwards.
CCATCTTGAGCTTTTTGCCCATCACACTAAGCTTCCATCCCAATACACTAAGCTTACCCTCGATTCCTAAGCTTGCACTTCTTCTTGATTTGTATGTCATCTAGGCACACATCCACACAATTTTAACCGAATCTTTGCACTCAGTACCATATCCACATACATATGTCTATACCACCTACTCTATTGCCTATTTATATTCATCACTTAGTACTTCTTCCCATTGGGATATATCCTTCCCATATCTGACAGCGTATCCATAATCCTAAGTCCTACTCCTGGCAAGAGATGTCAGTTGACCTTGTGCATTTTGTTTGCATGATTCAATCTTTTTTCTTTGATTTGCATCATTTTGTCCTATGTCTACTCCTATCTATGGTTGCTAAGGTCATTTTATATCTTGGTATGTTTTTGGTGGGTGTACACTGGGGCATGTTTTGTGGTATGGCATGTCTGATGGTTTTTCTTGCATGAACCTAAAACCCTATAACTACATCTATATGGTGTTTACATGGTTGTGTGCAAGGGATACCTATTGTTTGAGAGTCAATCCATGCCTTTGCTTTTTAATAACATCTCGATTCCTATAATCAGTGGTGTAGACTACCCTCAACATTATCAAAACTAGGTTTTCTCTCCATGTTTTGCACAACAACAAATCCCTCCATCTCAATCCCATCATTTGCATTTTATCCTACCATTTTGCATTTTTGGAGACCTCAACTTATTCACTTTCCTATTTTATTCTACCTAGTCCTATATCATTGTACTACGGTTGGCACATTCTCAAAAATTGTTCCACTTGCATTGCATGTTCATTATCATATAGTTGCATTATTAGTGTATTTTCATTGCATTAATTATTTTTATATAGTTTCATTATTATCTAGTGGCATTATCATCATTTAGTCACATCTTCATTGTATTAATCATTTTCATATAGTTGCATTCATTTTGCATACTCATTTTAGGTGTATTACATTTTGGATTTATGCAATTCAAACATTAATATCTCACACGAATGGTAATGCACAACATTAATTAGCCTCTTTTATTTCTGCAATCATTAATAATCACACTATTCAATATAAAACATTTGAAAGTAATCCCATTTACACACATTACATTGCATCTTCATCTCATCCTAGGTGCAAGAAACAAAATCTCATTCATACATTAATCTTTTATGCAAATTGTCATGTAAGTCATTAATAGGCCACACAACTTTGGTTTGTTATCTTTTAGTGGCTAAATAAGGATTTCCATTGCATCACATGGAGAATTAGTACATTTTTGCATTCATACCATTTAAATTTCATATTTACTATCATTCCATTTTTAGAAGCATCGATCACATCATCATATACATATCACATTTAGCTGCATCGCATCATAATATAACAAAAAATAAAATAAAATTGCATATCATATAGGCATACATCATCCACATGCATCCTGCATCCACAAACATGTCAGCAATATCATCAACATATTCACATGCATACATATATAATCATACATCTATCTTGCATCACAAATAAGCCGGATAATATCCATCACATGGATCTCATAAAAATCATCATCCATATAAAACAATAATCAAATTGCATAAAATGTCCATAATAAAGTTCATACATACACATACGCTACCCAAAATCATACCTCATATATATATATCAAAAAAATGAATGTGTCAATCAGAATACAATAATATCTCCCCTTGTAGACACCTAAAATTGTCATGTCTGATTAAATAAATATTTTATTTATTTAATTATCTAAGCCTAATTCTTCTATTAATTAAATAAATCTTTATTTATTTAATTAATTCATTTATCCTCTTCTAGCCTTATTTCTCATTTAAATAAATACATTTATTTATTTAAATTATCCTTTTCCTAAATTAAATAAATATTTTATTTATTTAATTATCCTACTTCTTCTATTAATTAAATAAATCTTTATTTATTTAATTAATTCATTAGCTTTTTCTACACATGACACATGTCATTCATCTCTTAATTCCTACACTACCTACCACTTTCATTATTTTATTATTTCTTTTACCTACCCTCTAATCCTAGCCGACCTCTCTTTTTACACCTCTCAATCTTATCCCTCCATTTCATATTGTGTCTTCTATTTAAGAAGATGCCTTCTTCATTGTCAAACCCTAATGATCTTTTATGCAATTGACTACACTACGATCCTACTTGCAACCACATTCCGTTCTTTGTTGAGCTCTTGTGCATATTAAAATCTGAGAGCAAATATATCAAGCAAGATCAATGGAGATAGGAAGAATGGAGATCAAAACCCTATTGGACATGTAATGGTATAATCTTTGTGATTTCATGAGATTTGCATTGTCTTAGGTAATCTTCATATGTTATGGTGGATCTTTGTTGATTGTTAGGCTAGGGTTTTGTGGTTGGATTCATTTAGCCTTTCAATATTGTTATTATTGTTGTCCATTTTCACCATAAACACCCCTAAAGGGTCAAAATAATCAAAATGTCACATACATCTAAAGAGTGTTATCCCACACTCCCTGTGCCCTCATCCCCACCTCCCCCACCTCCCCCACCTACCCCTCCTCCTCCTGATGGTCCTGCCCCAGGTGCTTGAGGTCGCCTCATCGCCACTCATCCTCTCAACTGATCATTGTGGGTCTTGTGAGAATGAACACTCCCAGTGAAGGACACAACCCTCTGATATGCCAAAATTGGCCCATGATACAACCCCCTGTAATAGGTTGCCTCTCGTCCTAAGATCTCTGCCCTCCGCTATTGGCTGGTCAGATCAGCATAAACCTATGCAAACCCTGCTGGCTCCAATAGCTAACGAGTTGCATCTCGCTCACCCCACAATCTAACTGCATCTACCTCTGCCCTGACCACCCTAATCGGGGGCATCATAAGCTCCTCATCCTACCTGTACAACATATCTCACAGTTGTGTCATAGATGCTCCGCTACATGCCTCCTCCAAGAGAGCATCTATGCCATCTCTCTCATACCTCAAGGATGCTACCTCTGTCCGAGCTGTCTGTAGGATCTCGATCAAGTCATCTCTCTTTCTCATCAGTCAGGCTACCTTTCACTGCAGACTATCACCCCTAGCTCTCTCCATACCTATATCCTCATCCAACTGCCTCACCCTCTCCCTAGAAATGTCTCTCTCCTGCCATACCCTATCATGCTCAACCCAACGAACTACATATTGTCCTGGTACGTGTACCTATCCAACCCTACCCTATTCGGCCTCCTCCTTCTATCCTTATATATCCAGGATGTCCATCGGCTCAACATCCCCACCCTCTCCCTCCCCGGGCATGTGTCCAATATACGTCAGTGGTTGTACTTGTAATGGTACCTCATCTCGAGGTACTTGTTGTCTCCCCCTCCCTCTCTGAGGAGCCTGCCCTCTCCCTACCCATCCCCTCCTCTAACATTGTCCCTCTCCTCCTCTTGTCGCTACCCTGTCTGCAGGCCCATCCTCCTCCCCTCATACGATCTCATCAACTAATGGTTGTAGCTCATCCTCCTCAAGATCCTCTCCTATACTCAATCTCACTAGTAGATGAGCCTCCCACTAGAACCTGTAAGCAACGGTCATCCTCGAGTCCTCTCCTTCTCTGCAACACTCATCCCAAACCTTGGTAGCTGCCTCATCCCAGCTATCCCAAACCTCCAACATATTGATAGCCTGACCCCACAAATCTACCTCCTGTGTGATCCTCAGGTAGATGCGCTCATAACCGACCACATCTTGTACATCGCCAAATTGTTTGGCTACCTTGTGTGGTATGCAGTGCTCAATGATATAGACAGTCCTCCCAAATAACCACATCTCTGACTGCACCCATGCCAACTTCTAGTGCCCTCGCCATCACTCGTTGTTTAGGAATGGCTTCCAGGTAAAGAACATAAGCTCATCCATGATCCGTTGCTAGAACCACATAGCCCCTACCCTGGTGTAATGCAAAATCCCCCTATGTTGGTCTGCAAAGGGGAACCAATGTCTCTGATCCTGTACTTCAATGGGTCAATTCACCGCGGTATGCTCCTATGCTCATATGTGCAACAGTGTCACTCCTATGCCTAGGTTCCGATAATCCCAGTACAAGCATAGATGCATGTCATGGTACAACTGTCCTACCATAACTGCTCCCCATGTGTACTCCTAAGCATCCTTGACAATATAGTACACACACGTACTCCATCCCACTAAAAACCCATGTCTGCTCAGATTTGGTGTCATGCACCCACTAATCAATCCATAAATGAATAACACCAACCGTGGGATGTGTCGAATCCACATCGCCTGACCTAAGTGCATCCTCATCCCATCCATAAAAAATGTATCATACTCACACACCTGTCGAAGATAATAATCCCCGCCATCCAGTTTGTACTCTAGGATGACCTGAAAGGAAATACAAGAGCAAGGAAAGAAAAATAAAATCCAAGAAAGTTTATTGATGAAGTAAATGTTACCAAGAGAAATGCAAAAACCTTGGAGCAATCACCCAAATGTGAAGAAGGAGGCACAAGAACTTTTGAAAAGGGAAAAGCAAAGAAAAACCCCTTGTGATATTATGAATGAGGCAATGCCTAAAATGAGAGAGAGAGAGAGAGAGAGAGAGAGAGAGAGAGAGAGAGAAACTCTTTACAATATTGTCATTAAGAAGAAATGAGAGAGGAGACATCTCTTAAATAGGGATGAGGAGAGGAGTTACAAAGTAACTCCCAAATCTATGAATGCCACCATTCATAAAATGTGTGTGCCATGTGTCCACATCCTCTTATGGAGGAAATCTAATATTCCTTAATAAAGGAAAATAAAAGAAATGATTTGTCCTCACACATGTACTAGAGGACAAATTACATGTAGGAATTCCAAAGGAATATCCTAAACTAAATACAAATAAACCTAAGCTAAGTAAAGATTAAATATTCTAACAAGCCCCCTTAAGCTTTACTTGGGGAGCTTACATCAAACCCTTCAATGGGTTGTAATCCAAGATTTTTACAATGAAATTGGAACTTTTCTTTACAAAGTGGCTTGGTCAAAATATCTGCAACTTGGTCTTCCCCCTTGCAATAGAGGAGTGAAACTTGATTGTCTTCAATTTGTTCTCTAATAAAGTGGTGTTGGAGAGTAATGTGTTTTGTCCTTGCATGGAAAACTGGATTTTTAGCCAAGGCAATGGCACTTTGGTTGTCACAATACAATTGAGTTGGTTCGTGTTGAGGTAGACCCAAATCTTCAAGTAGTCTTCTAAGCCACAAGACTTCTTTGGAAGCATTAGTGCATCCTTTGTACTCAGCTTCAGTGGATCCAAGAGAGGTAGATTGTTGCTTTTTACTATTCCAAGAAATTGCTCCTGAACCAACAAAAAAACAATAACCACAAGTAGATTTCACATCATTGGGATCTCCACCTAGATCGGAATCAGTAAAACCTTTTAAAGTAAAATCAGAATTTGCATCATAAAATAAACCTACATTAATAGTTCCTTTAATATATCTTAAAATTCTTTTAGCAACTTTAAAGTGTGTTTGTTGAGGTTTAGACATGAATCTTGAAACCAAACCAACACTATAAGCAATATCTGGCCTAGTAAGAGTTAAATAATTTAAACTTCCAACTAATTGTCTATACAAAGTAGGATCAACAAGAGGAGTTTGCATATCAAGCATTAACTTAGTGCCTAATTCAATAGAAATTGAAACATGGTGAGCATCATTCATGTTAAACTTATCTATAAGATCTTGAGCATATTTACTTTGAGATAAGAAAATTCCTTTAGAGGTTTGCCAAATTTGCATTCCTAAGAAATAATGTAAAAGACCTAAATCAGTCATTTGAAATTTTTGGTTAAGTTGAAACTTAATATCAGAAATCAAAGTATTGGAACTTGAAGTAAGAATCAAATCATCTACATACAAGATAATAATTATAATATCATCTTCACTATGTTTAATATACAAGTTAGGATCATTTTTACTTCTAATAAAGCCTTGCAAAAGAAAGAATGTATTAATCTTTGAATACCACTCCCTAGGAGATTGCTTTAATCCATAAATTGATTTCTTTAATTTACAAACTAAGTGTGCATTACCTTCTTTAATAAAACCAGGAGGTTGAGACATATAAATTTCCTCATGTAAATCACCATTAAAAATCACTTTTAACATCCATTTGGTGAATAGGCCAATTCATTCTAGAAGCTAAAGCAAGCACAAGTTTAATTGTAGGCATTTTAGCAACAGGAGCAAAAGTTTCAGTATAATCTAAGCCTTCAATTTGAGAAAAACCTCTAGCAACTAATCTAGCTTTAAATTTACTAACTTGATTATTAGCATTCAATTTGGTTTTATAAAGCCACTTGCAAGAAACAAGATTTTTACCATGAGGCAAGGGAACTAAATCCCAAGTTTGGTTAGAAATTAGAGTATCATATTCTTCCTTCATTGCTTTTTGCCAATGTGGTTGATTTTTAGCTTGATCAAATGTTTTAGGATCATTAGAATTCATAATAGTAGTCATTAAAGCATAATTACAATAATTAACTCTTCTAGCTTGAAGTCTATCCATTCTAGCTAAGTATTCATCACTATCTTGAATTAAAGATTTAAACCATTTAGGTCTTCTTTTAGAAGTAATGGATTCATCACTAGAAGAAGAGTCATGAGGAGTAGAGTTATTATTATCATCATCACTATCACTAGAAGGAATAGAAAGAGATGCATTAGGAGTAGGGTTAAGAGAAGGAGGTTGGTCCTCCACAAGCACAACTTTGCTTTGAGCAAGTTCATCATCCTCTACTTTAGAACAATCATGAATGCCTTTTTCTGCAATACAAACATCTCTTGCAACTTTTACCTTGTTAGTAATAGGATTGTAAACTCTATAACCTTTAGTATTTTCATCATAACCAACAAAAATAAAAGGAGAAGATTTAGCATCTAATTTTTTTCTTTTCTCCTTAGGTTTGTGAACATAAGCTATGGAACCAAAAATTCTTAAATTCTGCAAATTAGGCTTTCTACCAGACCAAGCTTCTTCAGGAGTTTTATCCTTTAAGGCTTTGGTAGGTGTTCTATTAATTAAATAAGTTGCACAAGCCATAGCTTTAGCCCAAAACTTGTAATCCATATTTTTTGCATGCAATAAACATCTAGCCATTTCAACAATTGTCCTATGCTTCCGTTCTGCCACACCATTTTGTTGTGGTGTATAAGGAATGGTAAGCTCATGTTTAATTCCAAACGATTTCAAATAAGCATTAAATGCATTATTGACATATTCTCTTCCATTGTCAGTACGAAGAATCTTAATTTTAGAACCAAATTGCCTTTCTACAAACATATGAAATTCAGTAAACACATCAAGCACTTGATCCTTACTATGAAGGAAATATATCCATGTTCTCCTTGAAAAATCATCAACAAAGGTAAGTGCATACCTTGAACCTTGGATGGAGGGATTCTCCATGGGACCCAAGAGATCACTATGAACTAGATGCAATTTAGTATATGCCCTCCAAGATTGACCATGAGGAAAGGGTTCCCTATGCATCTTACCACTCATGCAACCATTGCAAACAATTTGAGAAGGAACAATACTAGGCAATCCACCAACCATATTTTCTTTTTGCATCAATGAAATATAATCAGAATTGAGATGGCCAAGTCTTTCATGCCATATAGTAAAATCAACAGTAGTAAGCAAAGAATACTTTGGAGGAGCAGATTCATAGAACTTGAATAAGTTATCACTATCCATTTTAGCAGTAGCAATAACATGATTAGTGTTTGGATCAATGATATAACATATGCCCCTATAAAAGTTAATCTTATAATCTTGACAAAGTTTAGGAACTGAAATCAAATTTGATTTTAATTCAGGAACATAAAGAACATCATGTAATTTCCCATTAGGAACATTCACATCACCAATAGCTTCAACTTTACAACTATGATTATTAACTAATTAAACAGGAATATTAGAAGTATCGGGATGCAAAGATTCAAAACATTCTTTATGAGAAGTAACATGTTGAGATGCACCAGAATCAATAATCCACTCAAGTGGTTGAGAAACATTATAAGTACATGTAAATGCATGACGAGATGAATTACCATTATTATTACCTTTCTTATAATGAGGTTTATGTTGATTATTTTGATTATTTTGATTCATGGGCTTTTTACCATTTTGTTTCTTAAAACAATTCTTAGTAATATGTCCATCTTTCCCACAATATGTGCAATGGGGTCTTGTTTGAGAATTATTCCTTTGATTATTGTACGTATTATTATGATTATTATTATGAGAATTTTTATGATAGGATTTAGAATGAGATTGATAATTAGAAGATTTGTGATTATTATTATGATTATTATTATGATTATGATTATGATTATGATTATTATTATGATTATGATTATGATTATTATTATTGGATCTAAAATTATTATTATGATTTTGATTTTTAGACATAAAAGCATGTTCACTACTTTTAAGAGTACCAAATTGAATTAATTTAGCTTCCTCTTGATGCAATAAATTATGAAAAATATCATAAGTTAATTGAGTAGCTAAGCTAGGAATAGCAAGTTGAGCATGAATATTCGTAATAAATTGTTGAAATTGACGAGGAAGACATTTTTTAAGAATAAGATGAATTAAACGTAAATCAGCTAGAGTAACTCCTAAACCAGTTAATTGACTATTAACATAATCAAACTTTAATAAGAATTCATCCATAGTTTTAAAATCTGTATACCTGAGATCTTCAAGTTGGTCTTGAAGCTGAATTTTTCGGGATTCATTTGAGCTATCATAAGTTGTTTTTAAAATTTCCCAAACTTCATACGCTTTTGTACAATTTCCAATTAGAACATACAAATTAGGAACCATTGAAATACCAATTAAACCAAGTGCTTCCTCATTTTGAGCCTTCCATCTATCTTGGTCGGCTTGAGGAGCAGTTGTAGCGGACTCAAAGGTTTTATTAGTTGCAACATTCAAAAGATGCTTGAAACGAAAAATAAAAGAAATATGTGTTTTCCATGAATGATAATTAGAACTATTTAATTTAATTTCCGGAATTAATGTAGACATGATAGCAAAATAATGATTAGTAAAAAAAAATTACCCCTTTGATTAAAAAACAAAAAAAAATAACCTCCTTGATTTAAAAATTTCAATAATAATTTATTAAAAAAACTTTTTAATCTTTAATAACAAATTTAAAGATTTTTTTTTTAAAACTTTAATTTTATTTAAATAAACTTTATATTACAAAAAATTATTAAAAAACTCTATATATATTAATAAAATTTGTTATTGTAAATAAAAATAAAATAAAATAAAATTATAAACTTTTTAAACTTTTAATATAAACTATTTAAAGCTTTTTATGTATTAAAAAGTGTAACTTTATTAACTTTTTAAATATACTTACAACTTTATAAGTTTTTTTTTGAAACTTAACTTTATACGTAAGAAAAAAAGAAGATTAAAGTTTTATAAAATTGCAGTAAACGATACTAAGGGAAATGAAATTAAACGTAAGAAAAGAAATGTTATGATAGAGATAAAAGGGCAGAGGTGTTAATAAAATAGGTGATATGCAGATTGAGCAGAGATGCACAGGGAAAATAAACAGAGACGTTACTTATATTTGAAAATGATTTAGAGCACTATTATTCTGAAAACGTTACACAAAAGACTGCAGAGGTTCCAACAAATGTACAGAGAAAGGGATTTTGCAGAGGCGTTAAAATTGTTCAGGGAAGGGAAGAGTACAACAGACTTATGACAACAAAAGTTGGAAAATAATACGTGCAGAAATAGTTACAGAGACATTACGACAGCAGAAGTTGAAAAAATAAAAAAAAATGTGCAGAAATAGTTACAGAGACGTTACGATAGCAGAAGTTGAAAAAAAAAAAATAAAAAAATAAATGTGCAGAAATAGTTACAGAGATGTTAGCACAGCAAACGAAGTGACAGCATACGTTAATAACAGATGAAGAAAAAGAAAAAGAAAAACAGAGGCGTTGCAAATCCTTGTTTAACAAATCTGCAGAGACGATGAAGCTTGCAAATGTGAAAGATTTATAGAAATATTTGTAGAAATAGAGTTATATTTTGTAATAACAAAAACTAGATTTCAGATTTGAAAGGAAATACAATGTAGAACTGCAAACAGAGAGATTTATGCCTTTCACAGGGTAGAACCTGCAGAAAATGTTAGACTCTGATATTTTATTTTTTAAATACACAGAGATTCAATGAAGAAACAATATGAATTTTAATTTTTTTTAAAAATTGCAAGTAAAGGAAATGTTAGAACCTGCAAACAAATAGAGAATGCAATGTAATAATAAATCAGATTTGGCGGCAAGTCGACCAAACAGATTAAGGAGGCTGAGTTTGGTGGTAAACCTTCCAAACTTTTCACAATAAAAAAAGCAGAAACTTTGGCGGCAAGCCTTCCAAAGCCACAACTTTAAACTAGAAAGAATGAACTTTGGCGGCAAGCCCTCCAAAGCTTTTCTTTTTTATAATAAAAAAAACTAGAATATAAGATTAAACTTGCAGGCAAACTTGTTAACAAGTTTGAAAAAAAATTAAAATCTGAAATAAAAAACCTGCACAATATAAAATATTAGAAAAATAACTTCTTCTCCTCTCAAGAATGCCTCCAAGAAGGTGAACTCCACATAATGGTAACCTTCATCAATGTCAACTTAAGACGAGGATTAGAAACCTGCTCTGATACCATGAAAGGAAATATAAGAGCAAGGAAAGAAAAATAAAATCCAAGAAAGTTTATTGATGAAGTAAATGTTACCAAGAGAAATGCAAAAACCTTGGAGCAATCACCCAAATGTGAAGAAGGAGGCACAAGAACTTTTGAAAGGGGAAAAGCAAAGAAAAACCCCTTGTGATATTATGAATGAGGCAATGCCTAAAATGTGTGTGTGTGAGTGAGAGAGAGAGAGAGAGAGAGAGAGAGAAGCTCTTTACAATATTGTCATTAAGAAGAAATGAGAGAGGAGACATCTCTTAAATAGGGATAAGGAGAGGAGTTACAAAGTAACTCCCAAATCTATGAATGCCACCATTCATAAAATGTGTGTGCCATGTGTCCACATCCTCTTATGGAGGAAATCTAATATTCCTTAATAAAGGAAAATAAAAGAAATGATTTGTCCTCACACATGTACTAGAGGAAAAATTACATGTAGGAATTCCAAAGGAATATCCTAAACTAAATACAAATAAACCTAAGCTAAGTAAAGATTAAATATTCTAACATGACCCCTCTAATGGGGATCTTCAAGATCCTCCATACATCGAGCAATGTGATTGTAGCCTCTTTGGTGGGTAGGTGGAATGTACACATCTAGCTATCCCAACGCTCCACCAATGTTGTCATTAAGGTTGTATGTGCCCTGATCCTGAGCCATCTCCCCACAAATCCTAAGCCCACCGTACTCAGAATATTTCGCTCATCCACTCGTAGATGTCTGTAGAGCCTAATGGTTGGAGGCTAGTGCTCTCATGATGTGAGAGGTCCTGCCTCTTCCTGCACAAACCAATCCACTTCATTAACCTTCATATTCTATTCTATTCCACCTATTCTATCCTACCTTACACTATCCTAGCCTATTTCTTATCCCGTGCTATCCTCGGGGCATGCATACGCCCTCGAACCCTCCCCATCCCTTTCCCCTTTTCCCATTCTTCCCCCTAGCTTCCCCAACAGAGACGTTGATCCCGCTGGCGGAGGCATTGAAGACATGGCGCCACAAGTGGAGGAGTCAATCCACAGTCTCTGCCCCATTGACCCCCCTCCGGCATCGACTAATGCAAGCGCTCGCGTTGATCTCGGGTGCCTGCGCTAGTTTCCCCCTTTTGCCCCTTCAACACCTGCGCAAACATTATTCGCCCACGTAGATGTTGATCCTTAAGAGAAGGCATTGAAACGATGATCAACACCTCCACCATGCTAGTTTTTCTACCCTAGATTCCACCCTAATAAATTTCCTAATCTATCAAATCACGAAGTGGGGTTGGGGTACCTACTTGTGGGTCATAGTGCTCTGGCCGCTGGTGTCGGCGAACCCTCTCGACTTGATGTTGGTGCACTAGAATCTGGTCCATCTCTCTCCAATAGCTCTGATCTCTCTATTTCTCCAAAGGCATGTGTGACAATGACCCTTCCTTGGGCCCTGTGTGGCTTATATAGGGGCCCCCATGACCCCGTTCTCTCGCCCTTATATCAATTCACTCATTTTCTTCTCCCATCATTATTTTTGTTTTCTCATCTCCCCCTTTTCTCTCTTTTTCTATCATTTTCTTCTTTTTGAGAATTTTCTCAAAAATTTCGCTAATTCCCGGTTAAATTCTCGAGGGGGCATATACCACCCATGTCTTCACGCAGGGGCATCTTTTTCTATTTTTTACCCATCGCCAATTTTGTCGCTACACAAAACAAGGCAAAATGTAGATGTCTAAAATTAATTAAATTAAATATTTAATTAATTTAGCCTTACTACATGATTAATTCAGTTAATTATGTTATTTCTCTAAGCTTCTCAATATTAATTAAATTAAATTTAATTAATCCCATCACTATAATCCAGATAATTGATTTATTTAATAAATTAATTATCCCTTATTCCTCTAAAGTTCCCCTATTAATTATTTCTTCTAAATTCCTTTTAGTTATTTAATTCAAAATAATTTACTAAATTATGTGATTCCTACAAATCACTCTCCCTAATTCTTCATTAAGCTAATTAATTCTTCTAAAAGGCCCACTTGACATTATTTTCCAATTTTTAATTCCTCCACTCATTCTCTCTCCTCTTGTCAAATCCTCCTACAAAACCCACTTGTCTTCTTATCTTTCATTAGCCCACCTAATCACCCTTTCTAATCATTTGCTAGTGGCTAATCTCCATGATTAGCCACCAAGTCAACCAATAGCCATAAATGGCTGTCCTCTTGTCCCCTCCTCACCTTCCAACCTTAAATGCACCTAATTGGGTCATTTCAAGGATTTCAAAATCTCACTCTCCCATGTTTCTCACCTTCCCAAGGAATTTTTAATTCCTTTTCCAATTTACTTTCCCCATGCAAGTCATTATTTGGGAATTTATAATTCCCTTGTCCTCTCTCCAAGGAATTTTTAATTCCTTTTATTCCCCCAAGGTACTTGAGGATATCTTCCCCATGCACCTTGTGGAGTGTAGAGACAAGAAATGTTTTTGTGGAAAATATCTTGGTCTCCACACCTTGTCCTCTCATGTCCTCTCAATCCATGTGCATCCTCTTCTTCAATCTCCACCCTTCATCATCTTTTAATCTCAACCGTCTGTTTACCTCCCTTCCAATCTATAAATTGGGGTCTCCTCCCCTTTATTTCTCATCTCACATTCATGCAATCTTATGCTGCCATTATAGCTCTAGGATTCTCATTTGTGCATCCATACTATAGTCACTTGAGCGTCTATAATTACTTAGCACTCACAGCAATCCACTTCCTCCATTCATCTTTCATCCATCATCCCACCACTTAGCCATTTGTTGTGCATTTGGAGAGCATTCCACATCAATCACAAAAGGAGAATCCAAACAAGTGGAGCACAAGGGTGCATCTTCCACTTCATCAAGCCCAATCTGAAGGAGAAGGAGAATAGTGAGGTATAATGGTTTGTTTTATGTTTTCAATTGGTTTGTTTGCATATTAACCATTGAATCTTGCCTCTCTATTTTTCCCTTGCTTCAACTCCTGATTTTTTCTTCCACTTTTGATTTTTGAGCAAAAATATTTTTGAAAACTGTGGAATTCCAATGCTTAATATTTACTTTAATCCATTGTAGCTTTTTAAAAAATTGATACATCTTAGAACCATGAAAAAAAGGGGAACTAAGCCACCACTCTTGAAGCAATGACAAAAATGAGACATCCCAAAACCACATCTGCTCATTTTTTAAGGAACCCGCCCACTTTTGAAACCAAGGAGCAAAAGGGGTAGATATCTGAATGGAAAAATGATCTGACCCAATTAAAGGTAAAAATTTTACTAGAGGGCAACTGAATTTGGCGAGCCAAGTTGGATTTACCAAAAATCCGTCTAATCTCTCAGTAATGTGAAGGAATCCTTGTCTCCTATTAGCCCAAGTTACATTGTCATTTCAAGGAACACAATCTTTGAGGGTTTTATTAAAGATAAAATCATTAAAATTCTGCATAGTTTTAAGAGGTGTTATAATACCACTTGTCTTATCTCCCAATGACAAAATTGCATTAAAATCCCCAACAATTATAACCGACACATTGGGAAAATTAGCTAATGATAACGAAATTGAGTCCATAAGTGTTTTTTCCCCATTGTTGAATTATGACCATACACTGAGAACAAATGGAAGGAAACATTTGAAGTTGAAATTTCAACTTGGATAAAAAAGCTTTTAGTGATCAATGGTGTTATTTGAGAACTTTTATTTTTCCACAAAATTGCAAACCCTCTTGAAGCACCTAAAGACTATGATGCTAAAAATATCCATTTTTTCTAAAGCTTAAATGGTTGATCTTGAGAAGCATCTGAGAATTTGGTTTCTTGAATCAATACTATATCCGCCCCACAATTATCTATTTGAGAATTGATGAGGTGTCTCTTGTTAGGGGCATTCAAGTCCCTAACATTCCAAGATATGATTTTCATGACTAGCCCAAAGAGCCACACACTCTCCTAGTGCATAATTTATCATCTAGAGTAAATTGAGTATGTACTTGAACTTCCTCTTTAGTTTTTTTATCCAGTCTCTTCTTTTTGGGGGGCCTACCCACTCTGTCTTTAGGCTTCTTTGGCACAAATTCCTTATTTAATGGAGTATGACAAATTGAAGATTTAGATAGGGACAAATTTGATGCAACTAAATCTTTTGGAGGGGGAAGTAAGAGAGGACTAGGTACAAGCACTTGCTCATATTCAAGAGAATTTACTTCTATGATCTAGAAAGAAGAACAAGGAACCTAGATCTATTTAGGATCATTGAAAATTCTATCAGAACATAATGATTGAGGGATATGTCCCAAACCATACAACAAACTTTCAAAACTTAATACAACATTGGAAAATAGGTTGGTCAGAACCTCCCAATCCAACTTCTTAGAACCCATATTGGAATTGTGTACACAAGTAAGAGCATCAGACCTCTCATAATCCAATAAAGTAGAGGAAACCCTCTTTGAAGTTTTCCAAAACATATATGTCCTTTCATCAATGAGTTGAGCACATGCCTTAAACAACTACACCTTAATAATGCAATCGAGCACCCCCTCAAAAAATGTATGCTTGAACTCCATCAAGAAGTTCCTATTAGATTCCAAGATTAGAGAATGAAGTGTAGAAGTAGACATAACAAGGGAATGCACATCTTTATTCTGAATCTGAGAGAAGAAACCACATAATTTGAGCATAATAAGGATGGACCAGAACATTTGCACATTAAACCCATTAGCAAGAATAATCTCCTTGGTAGGATTTGAACCATCCAAATGAGTGGAAGGGATCTCAAAAGATGTCATATGAGAAAATCTATCCCTATACATGAAGGGATCAGAGATATGATCTTCACAAACATTTACCTCAACTTGAGTCGAATAAAAAAATTGCGATGTGAAATGTCCCAACTGTAGAATGTGTTTGTCCAAGGCAATTGAAATATTACAACTAGTGGTTGATATACCAATTCCACCTTTTCCATAAACTGCTATTTTCATCTTTTCATCTCCTTTTATTTCTCTTTTATACTGTGAGGGGATCATCCTCCACAACTTCATGAACCCAAAAACCAAACTTAGAGGTGATAGTGAGCCTATTTTGAAAGAGGTTTGGTTAGATCTACTAGAATACAAACCCAAACTGTGTGCTCATAAGAAATTAAATCATGCTTTATAAAAATGCCCAATTGATTAGAAAAAGCCTCAATCACTTCCAACTCCCTATATTCCAAAGGTAGTGATGAAAAAAAAGCCACAGAGGAGTAAATTTTTGAAATGTAGATTTTGGAACCCAAAGTAGGGTAGATAGACCAACTCCTTCAGAAAACCAATCCTTTCGTTTATGAACCCTATCGTGGGTTGTCTTATATGAGACAATAATGATAAAGAAACCTTCCCCATTGTCAATATAAAAGATATTAGTAATCCCATCCCAAACCTCAAAAGCCCATTTACGCAAAACAAATATTTGAATGAGCTTATTAGAAAACTTACGGTAAGTGCTTTGTCTCCCAAGAGGGAAATTTGAGAATTCAAGGTAGCATCTCGAAGTTTAATCTTTTAACATCCTTCCTTATCTCTTCTACAAGCATTTGAGAGAATCGACATGGGCTCATTGACAGTAGGCATTGTTGATTTCTTTCGAATCCAAACCTTAAGAGTTTCCTTTTTATGTTGTGAGAGCGAACCTTTGTGCTACAACATGAAATCTATATAACCAAACTTACAATGGCCCATAGGAAGAGATGATCTATTTGGTTTGAAGAGAGTTCTCGAAGTGAAATTTTATGCTGGAAAGAAGTTCAATTGATTGGGACATTGTTTGGAAAAGAAGAAAAATGAGGAGCACCCAAAGGAATATTATTTGGGAAAGTGATGAAATCCTCTCTTGACTCTTTAGAAAATCTATCCTTACCATGAAAAACTTTGAAGCCTTGACGAGAATGTTATTGGGGAAGGTAATGCAATCCTTTCCCATCTCCCACCTTGATCTATCCTTGACAGAAGTTTTAACGCTGCAGATAATTTTGAATTTTTTTTTTCAGTCTAAGGCCATATGTGGAGCGACCCATTTCTCTTATGAAATTATGTACGCATATATATATATATATACACACACACACACACACATGTATATATATGTATATATACATATATAGGGAAATATAGAGGGGGAAGAGAAATAGAGAGAGATAGGTAGAGAGAGAGAGAGAGAGAGAGAGAGAGAGAGAGAGAGAGAGAGAGAGAGAGAGAGAGAGAGAGAGAGAGAGAGAGAGAGAGAGAGAGAGAGAGAGGGAGGGAGAGATATGGAGAGATAGAGGGGAAGAGAAAGGGATAATAATAGGAAGAGAGAGATCTTAATATATATAGATGGAGAGATGGAGAGGGAGGGAGAGATATATAACTAGAGAAATATAGAGGGGGGAGAGACATGGAGAGGGATAGGTAGAGAGAGAAGAGGTAGAGAGATAGCGAGAGATAGAGGTATAGAGGTAGAGATAGTTAGAGAGGGAGGAGGGGAGGGATAAAGAGGTATGCAAAGAGATGAAGAGAGATATGAAGCAATGATAACTTTAATAAATGCCTCTTTCTCTCTCTCTCTCTCTCTATATATATATATCTATATATATCAATTATGATTAAATATTAGTTTTTGATAGAGGTGTGGTTAGGCTTTCCCCTCCCACCTTTTGGTCTCTTACGTAAGAATAGATTTTGAATAGTTGCAACTACTCTTAGATAACTACAAGATGATAGGATCCTATTGATTACAAATTTTGACTAAGTAAAAAAGTATAAGATCTTTCAAAACCCAGAATTTGCTTGCCCCTCCCACTTTTTGGTCTCTTACATAAGAATAGATTTTGAATAGTTACAACTACTCCTTGATAACTACAAGATGATAGGCCCTACTGATTACAAATTTTGATTGTCTAAAAAAGTAAAGATTTTTCAAAATCTAGAATTTCTTAAACATCTTGAAACCATATTCATTAAATATAACTTGAAGTATAAGAAAGTAAATATCTATATATAAATGTCACTTATACTTAAATATTTATTTCATGTATAAAGTATGAAGAAGAGGGAGAGTGTGACTTATAGGAGGTAGAGAGAGATGGGAAGAGAAAGAGGCATTTTTTCTTCTTGAAAACACGAGTGTGTTATAACGTGTATTATTATCTACTTTGGGCATTTCCAACCCTTATAATTGGATTTTCTGTTGGAATAACATTTCAATGTTCACATGCTTTTTTTTGGCGAATTCTAAAAAAAATACAATCTTGAGTGTGCTCTCCATTAGGTTTGCACATATTTCAATGTCAAGTTAACAAATAATGTAGTTAGGTTGAACTCTCTTCTACTTTTCTAACCATGTATTTTTTTCTACATTTCACAAATATGCTAAGATTTTGATCTTTAAATTTCTTTTGCTAGTGTCTCCATTTTTTGTCAAAAACCTATGTATGGTATTTTTAGCTTCATTTTCAATCTTTCATTGAAATTTGAAACAAATATTTAAAAAAACTAGACTAGATATTATATACAACATTATTATTTATAAAGTGGAAAATTGGATCCTAGTGCCTCCCCACCTAGGAGAGAGAAAGGAAGCCACTAGGATGATTTCACTTGGGATGAACTTTACATTCAAAAAAGGGGTTGAATCCACTAGATCCAAATCCGAGGGAAACAAGGATGTGAATTCTGAGTGGATTGCAAGTGGTTGAAGTGTGTTTTGCCCTCTTTTGTAAATGAGAAAATTGACTTGTTGACTATGTGGAAAAGAGAGGAAATGAGTGAAATGAGGTGCTACCAGTTCAGGATCGCATTGTAACTTCGGATCTGAGCTAATTAAACTGACGTAGATCTGCCTTGCAAATTTGGAGAAAATCGTCAAGACCGTGGTGGGAATGTACATGGTCCACCACAAAATCCGCGAAACAAAAAGGGTTCTTCTGTCTCTACAAATGAAGCCAAAACCCGCAATTACAGCTACACACCTGCAACCTACACACAAAAGAGAAGAAAGGGAGGTTGTGGATAGGGGTTTGCCTCAGTCAAACCTCAGTTGAGGAATCAACCTAGAAATAAAGTAATTGCAAATGCTTGAATTTAAACAATGGAGATGTATACCTTGTAGATCTGCAACTTGTTGATGATGATTTCTTTGCTTCTTGAATGTAACCACAAATGTTGTATGAAAAGGCATGTAACATGACAAAACCCTAATACACACACATGCTTGCAAATGAATGTTGTAATGTTGCTCCAACAGATGAATGAAGAAGACTTGAATGCTTGAATGCTTGATGACGACCTTGAAATCTTTTATCTTCTCCTTATGCTCTCTATCTATCCTTTTGCTCTTCATCCATCATCTGTCCATGAATGAGGGTATTGAATTCCTTTTTATACATGCCTCAAGGATTAATTTTCAACCACTAAAGACCAACAAAGAGGAGTTGCAAACCCCAAAGACAAATAATGCATAGGAGATTGGGCAAACTGAACATAGGGCCACCCTAGAAGGTGGGGACAGGGGCACCACGCCCCTATCCTACCCTATTTTGGGGCCTAGGTAGGGTTTAAAGCAGGCACAAGATATGAAGGAGGGAGATAGAAGGGTTGGAAATGCAGAAATAGGTCCCGGTTAAGGAAAGAGATGTCGTTGCCAAGGTGAGGACCCAAAATGTGGTTAAAATTGCATGGGTCACAATTTTATGACACTACATTTAGCCCCCACTTTAGCGAGGTATGGCTTATGCCACTACTGTCGGTAAAGTAGAAGAAAAAAGAGATGAAGATGAGAGATGCAAAGCAAAACCACAAGGAGTATAAGACATCACTAATATTGAGGAGAAATAAAAGCCCCCAATCTAAAGGTCTTAACTCACGTTGACATATGCAAGAGCACATAAAACAAAAAGACACAAGACACACAAAACAAAGACAAAGCGCAAAAAGACACACAACAAGAACAAAACACAAGATGACAAACTAACTAGCCGAAGAGATCTCAAGCTCAGATGTCTCAACGGCTAATCAAGACACAAAGACCAATGCCATCACACAAACAAGGGCGATCACATAAGAGAGCAAAGCTAACATCATCCATGAACTATCAATAGTAAAACTATGAGTTCATGAGAGGAAGAAGAGAGAGAACATGAATACACACTTTGGTGATCCATGAGAAGAAAAGTGAAGAAGAAAGAAACCATGAACATCTTGCCCCTAAAAATAGGTGATCCATGGAGAGAAGGACGTGGAAAATCTCGCCCCTAGAGCTTGCCTAGGTGATCCATGTAGAGAGAGAGAGAGAGAAAGAACTCTGTTAGCTCCACTCAACCTCATGTGTGTGTGTGAAGATGAGGTTCAAAGCACCTCATAGGAGTCTTTTCCCGAGTACGCTACAACCTATATAGAATGTATAGTACAAGTGTCAAGAAAGGTGTGATATCTCGCTCTAAGAGACCATGCTCTGGTTCCGAGAATAATCACCCCACATAAGAGAAAAGTGGCATCATTTTTCTCTGAGAGACCATGCTCTGGTTTCGAGAATGACCCACGGTACAAGAGAAAGGTGACAACATCTTGCTCTAAGAGGTTTCCCTTTGGTTCCAAGAATATCTCACTTTACAAAAAGTGATGACATCTTGCTCTAAGAGGTTTCCCTCTAGTTCCAAGAATGTCCCACTGTTCAATGCATGAGAGAAGTATAGTACAAAGGAGCAGTCTGGGTGCCCCCCCCCCCCTTAAGATGTCAACATAGGCTGATGTTGATATCTTAAGGAAAATAGAACAAGGATATCTACCTTCATCACAAAGAAGATATCTGCTATGCAACAATGTCATAAACCCAAGCAAGAGAGGGAATACTCTTCAAGCAAGGATAAGATAGTTGACAGGAGATATCTTGTTGTAAGTGTAAAGGTGGTCCTTGGAGGATAAGAGATCTTTGTTCAAAAGACATCTACCCCCAAGAGGAGTTGTCTTAGACAAATATAACATCTTTTCGAACAAGAAAAGGAAAGAACAAGAATGCAATCCTTCCTCCTATTTCTAGGTAAAAGGGATTCTTGATGAGGGATGACTCACTTTTAGCTCCTAGAGGGATGGGTGAATTTACCATAGATGTACATTACCAAGTGTGAGAGGTTGTAATCAAGGATTTGCACCTCTTGTATAAGAGAGAATCCTTAAGCCAACAACCAACAATTTCACACAAGGAATGACATCAAGTAATAGAATTCACACCATCCACTTAATAGGAAAAAGTGGATCCCTAGAGAAAGAGAGAGAGAAGGATCATTTCCCCCCAAGCTAAGGGACAATGAGAAGAGCTTACACAATCTACTAGAGAGATTAAACATAAGCAAATGTGCAATGAGCTTACATGAATGCATGAAAGAAAAGACATTAGTAAATGTAAAACACGTCTCAAGAAGTGGTAATCTTCAAAAAGAAGAGAGAAAAAACATCATATATTCCCCAAGGGGGATTAGTCATAAAAGCATACCATTTTAAGAAATGATAATTACATATGAAAAATGCAGCCCCTACAAGAAATAATGATAAAAAAGAAAAGGGAAAGGAGTGAAAATCCTTGGCCCCCAAGTGTGGAGAACAAGGAGAAACATTACACTTTTTCTGATGGTGATTAGTTTCAAGTGATATGTTGTCCTAGTGGAACAAATCCTCTCAAGGAAAGCTTACATACCTCCCAAGAGATCATTCCTTGCTAAGGGGCATATCATACTTGCGAATAATTGAAACGACAGAAGAGGTAAGATATCTAAGAGAATGAAGGAAATAGAAGAAGTGCAGTACTCATTAAAGATGCCCCTCTCCAAGCAAAGAGGAAAACCAAAGAACAAATATATGCTCACATAAGAATAACCCTATGAAAGAAAAGAGATCTTAATAATGAATAATGCACAAAGATGGAGATAAATGTATAGAAAGAAGAAGAAAAATGGACTTCATGTTGCTGCCCCAAAGTATGTTAAAATGAAACAATACCACCACTAATGATAAAGAGCCCCCATTAAATGGGCTAATTATGCCATAGGGTGAAGAGAAACATGAAAGGAAAATAAGTGCTCAGGCACGATGTGTTTACCAAGAAATACAACTAGATCCTCAGTGAGACAAATGTGTGCAAGATCATATTGTAGTTGAACAAATTTCTTAAATGCATAACATTTACCAATAGAATGTGAATATAAATCATGAAAAATACAATATTCAATACCTTTCACTTGCTTAAGATTTTTGTTTTCATTTTGAGGAGGAAAGGAAATGTTCTTGTCATATTTCAATCTCCCATAGATTCTTGCAGCTAATCTGTCAAGATGGTAAATATCATCTTCCCATGAAGAAGAAGGTTTGTTAGGAGAAGGAGTTTCATTATCCATAATTCTAATTTTGCCATTATCTATGCCATCTTGAATAGATTTTTGAAAATCAGGTCAATCATCAGCATTATGGTCATGGGTTTGACGAAATGAACAAAAAGGATGTTTTGAAGAAGAAGCATTCTTGCGGGCTCTCTTGATTTGTTGTTTTTGAAGGTAATCTTTAAAGTTTTTAAGTCTAAGGAATTCGTCCATAGAAAGAGGGGTACCACTTCCTAGGCCTCGCGTAGTAGTTTGTGTAGGAGGGTTTATAGGGACATGAATTCCATGCTCAAATTTCCCAATTCCTTGTCCTTTAAAACCTTGTTTTGTAATTATATGAAAGCCACGACTATCAGAATGTTGCAATTGACTAGATGGAGGAACACGATCATGAATTTCTTTGAAATCTGATGTGTAAGGAGGCAGAAAATGATTTGTAGATGAAGGAGAAGTATCATGTGGAATGCGAATCTCTTTGCCTTTATCAAGCTTATCCTCTGTGGAAGATTGGGGAAGAACATCTTCATCATATAAAAGCTCATTTTTAGTGATTTCTATGCGAGGAGAAAGGTCATGAATAAAATGCATGACATCATCCTCTCTACATGGAATTTGATGTTGAAGATAGGTCTTGAGAGAATAGGGAGGATCCAAAGATGTAAGAATGTTGATGTTGTCATATTGCTCCCCTTGCTCAAGGGTGTGTGTAGAAGAAGAAGATGGATCCATATTACTTTCCAATGTTTGCTCTCTTGTAGAAAGATCATTGGGTAATGCATTATATCTCATTTCTTTCACACAAGATACCCTAGGAGAGGTACAAGGGTTAGGATCTCTAGGTTTGGGATCTAAAAAAGCTTTAAGGTGATTAACATAGGAAATGCATTTTGTTAACATCACCATAATGCAACATAAATGATACATAAAATCCTTGAGATCTAATTGAAAAGAAAATAATTTGGAAATCCTAACAACACAATATGACCAAGTGCTATGAAGAAAGAGAGGCAACAAGAAATGGAAGAAACTCTTATCCGACACATGATAAATATATGCAAAAATTAATGTAATCACATGTGAAAGACCAAGTAAATCCAATTTATTAATTGCCATTAAAAGTCTCTTAAGTGAAATCTAAATTTGCTGGAAAATCAAATCTAAAATTAGCCCTTTTTTATGAAAATTAATTTTAAGATGTGAATTTGATAAATTTTGAATTTGTGTTCGACCTTAGAGATTGTTAAAATTGATAAAGTATGCAGATTTTTTGGATCTGAATAGAAAAATACAGTCAATTTAGTCTCTCGAAATTTCGGAAAAAAAGATGAGGACCGTGGCGGGAACGCACACGGTCCAACCAACTTTTTTTGAAAATTTTCAGGTATGATAGAGATTATGATTTTAATGTGGATTCCAAAAAAATAGTTGATTTGGAGATGTCTAGATCAATCAAACTTGCTGTCAAAGATCGAAAATGAAAAGATCTTAAAAACTAGGGTTTTATGATTTAACCACTGAATTTTTAGAATAAAGAGACAGATTTGAATTGGAATTTTGAAATACAAATCAGACAATTACAATTTTGCACTTAACAAGCTTAATTTGCTCAAAATGAAAAATTAGGGTTTTTATGCAATTAACCTCTAAAATTTGCAAATAGATCAAACTTGAAAACGAAAATTTGAAATTCAAATTGCAATTAATTAGATCTAATAATGAGAAACCAGAATGAATGTGTAAGACGTCAAGTTCACCAAAATGTAAAGTGGAAAATTGGATCCTAGTGACTCCCCACCTAGGAGAGAGAAATGAAGCCACTAGGATGATTTTGACTTGGGAAGAAATTTACGTTCAAAAGAGGGGTTGAATCCACTAGATCCAAATCCAAGGGAAACAAGGATATGAGTTTTGAGTGGATTGTAAGTGGTTGAAGTGTGTTTTGCCCTCTTTTGTAAATGAGAAAGTTGACTTGTTGACTATGTGGAAAAGAGAGAGGAAATGAGGTGCTACCAGTTCGGGATTGCGCTGTAACTTCGGATCTGAGCTAATTAAACTAACGCAGATCTGCCCTGCAAATTTGGAGAATAGTCGTCAGGATCGTGGCAGGAATGTACATGGTTCGCCACAAAATCTGTGAAATGAAAAGGGTTCTTCTGTCTCTGCAAATGAAGCCCAAACCTTCAATTACAGATGCACATCTACAACCTCCACATAGAAAAGAGAAGAAAGAGGTGTTGTGGATAGGGGTTTGCCTCAGTCAAACCTTGGTTGAGGAATCAACCTAGAAAGAAAGTAATTGCAAATGCTTGAATGTAAACAATGGAGATGTATACCTTGTAGATCTGCAACTTGTTGATGATAATTTCTTTGCTTCTTGAATTTAACCACAAATGTTGTATGAAATGGCATGTAACATGACAAAACCCTAGCACACACATATGCTTGCAAATAAATGTTGTAATGTTTCTCCAATGGATGAATGAAGAAGACTTGAATGCTTGAATGCTTTATGATGACCTTGAAATCTTGTATCTTTTCCTTATTCTCTCTATCTATCCTTTCGCTTTTCATCCGTCATTCGTCCATGAATGAGGGTATTGAATTCCTTTTTATACATGCCTCAAGGATTAATTTTCAACCACCGAAGGACGACAAAGAGGAGTTGCAAACCCCAAAGACAAATAATGCATAGGAGACTAGGAAGACCGAACATAGGGCCACCCTAGGAGGTGGGGATAGGGGCGCCAAGCCCCTGTCTTGTCCTATTTTGGGGCCTGGACAGGGTCTAAAGCAGACACAAGATATGAAGGAGGGAGAGAGAAGGGTTGGACATGCAGAAATAGGTCCTGGTTAAGGAAGGAGATGTCATCGCCAAGGTGAGGACCCAAAATGTGGATAAAATTGAACGGATCGCAATTTTATGACACTACATTATTATTATTGACTATTTTCCAAAAAATCTAGGGAAGCACACACTCAATTTTTTATTTTTAGGATGTGTCTGCTTTAAAAATTACTAAAAAAAACACATATTCATTAGAAAATCAATAGACAAATCAAGCATAAAGTGCATGGTGTTAGCTACTTTTTCATCAAAATGATTTGTGAAATACTGGAGGAAGTTAACATTTTAAGGGGCACACAATATGCTATGTTATGTTTTTTGATAGAAACATGAGCATTTTGTGTGTTCCTCCTATTTGAAACCCTTAATCTTGACCATTTTAAAAACAAAAATTGTAATTTAAAAAGTAGATTTAGAGCACTAGGACTCTTGTTGTTGTTGCATCTTCAAATGTTTGAGCATAATTATCTTAAATTTCTCATCTAAGACCAGCCTTTATTGATTTAAAAAAAAGCTGGCCACTTGATACCCCCTTTTGGTCCCCCAGTTCCATTTACATACCCTCTCTAATGACATGCTACATGACATGGTCTTGTCCCTTTTATCCTTTTGAAATCTCCTAAGAATTAGAAACAAGTATTTGCTAGGACACTTATAATAGACATGCACACTTCAAAATCTCCAAGGGCATAAAGGTTCCAAGGTAAATCTCCTATGAGGAGACTAATGGTGAGGGTCACACCTCCAAATTACCTCCTAAAATTTATGATATGCCCCTAAAATATAAAAAATGATCTAAACCTCATAAAAATACTAGGGGCAGATAAACGAGACCATTCCTCACTAGTATACACTTCTTTAGCAATCACCTTTCTCCAATCAATAAGAATAGAAATGGGCTCAAGGGTCCCACTATGTGTTGAGTTGATCAAAAGGAAACATTACAACATACATTTACACCTCACTCATTTTAGGTTGATGATAAAGTCCAAAATTGTATTTTTAGAAAGTGTTTTTCAAGGGTCCACTTTAGAACATGAAGCCTTTGTACAATTAATCTCATGCTATATTACATGAAACTAGTGAGAAGGTCTTTATTCTTGATCTTCCATGATGCTTATTCTACATTTAGTATTTAATGGGAAGGCCTTAAGATACACATTCTTCTACTTTTGGAGCTTGCAGTAGTCCATCATCCTTTAGAATTAATCTTGTGTATTCACATCCAACTATAAGGGATGAAATCATTGAGACCATAACCACTCATACTCACTATAATGCCCATCAATTATTTTAGTTGGTCGAGATTGGGTAGTATGTATGAGTAAAAGTGATACAACCTTAAGCAACTATGCATTCAGTTCTCTTATCTCACTATCAACATAATGAGCACCACTACTTCTCAAGGAAAGGCATATGGTTCAAGTAAACCTTTCATACTATCTTTATTAGCATGCTTAACATTTCACACCATGCACATAATAGTGTTCATGCACTTTTGCACAACATTCCAAACAACACCTTGAGCAAAACAATAACACAACACTCCACTCATGTGCATAGTATGACCTACATAAGGTTGCATATGCTTATGTCAAATCAAACCATACTTGTGCAACACATTAGAGCACATTTTCCATAGGAAATACCACCACGTGCACACAAAACTTATTGACATATGTGCCATAAGATATGACACTAGATATGAGTTTGACATTTTATACTATATGCGCACAACCCTTAAAAGCACATGCTCCATAACATATGAAAACAAATGAGTTGATGTTTGGTGCCATCCATTTCACATATGTCTTGCATGACCATACATATTAAACACTTGTTAACATTTACTTGGAGCCTAGTTGATGGTCAAGCTATACTATTGTGTATAAATACTTGCATTCTACATCATTGATCATGAGAGAGGTACTCATAATTTCATATCTACACCATTTGTACATACTCTTCTTTGTTCATTTTAAATAGAAATGACTTTTTTTTTGCTAAAAGCATCATGTGTCTTTGGTTTGCATTTCTGTTTTTCATTTGCATATTTTAATTATTTTGTCCATTTTTTGTTACTACACAAGATTGTCCCCCAGGCCATATGAGATTAGGATCAAAAGATATGTACCTAATTCTTTATTTCCCTTTTAAAATCGATGTATGCTCTAATTATTTTGTCTTTCCCTTTTCATAGTCCAAGATTAAAATTAATAAGACATTAAATGCCTTTAGTACCATGTCATAACAAAACCATACAAATGTGTGCCAAGTCAATTTCTTAGTGGCTAGAAGAACAGAGTTAAAAACTAGGAATTATAATTCTAAATTTTAAATTTCATTTTGTGAACCTTCCCTCACTTGCACTATCATATATTTGCTCCTTGCCTTGAAAATATCATTTTAGTTCTAAGATTCATTCTTGAATAAATGTGGAATGTATGTAAATTAGTATGAATCAGAGTAAAAATGATCAAACTATCAATCAAATCAAGTACAAGAGTACACAACTTGTTGATATGATATTTGGTTTATGACATTCTTTATGATAAGCACATTAAGAAAGGTAAGAAATAATATGACTTTGGATTAAATCTTAGACTAAAATGATAATTTTTGAACTAAATAATTGAGAGTGAGAATGTGCTAATAATTGAATAAATATCGAATATATAATAAAAATTAGGATAAATAAATAAAGAAAGAAGAAAAAAAATTAGAAATATAAATCAGTCCAAACACAAAAATATATTGTCATTACATTTTAAGACATGTAAGGTGGACCAGAAAACTATATAAAGATGTTATGGGTGTGCTAATTTTATTCTTGTCAGTTTATATTGATTCCATTCCCGTTGAAGGGACATTAAAATCAATTCAAACATAATTGTATCCAGAAATGCCATCCCCTGACGATTCTACAGTCGTTAAATATCTGGTTCGAACAACATTTGCTGGTGGCGATGGACTATGGCGCAATATTCACATCATACGCCCTCATGGTAATAATATTTTTGCTCTTTATAAATTGAATGGCATTCCCTGTGAACCTCCACATCAATGGCGGCAGGCGTTTATTGTCTGGGTGGCTTGTGCAGATGAGCACTATTCCAATGCCATTGGAACACAAACAAAACCCAAGCATCTATATTGATATCCTCTGTAGAGAAAACAGATTGAAGGAGGCGTTGAGCATTTTGCAGAGATCCGTATGTGTGGACTGCAGCAGCTATGGCAGCCTGTTTGTGGCCTGTGGGAACCTCAAAGCGCTGCGAGAAACTAAGCAAGTCCACACCCACATGATTGCAAGTGGCGCTCAAAATGCAGTAGATGCTTATACAGAATCCAAACTGTTAACTGCCTATGCCAAGTGTGGGAGTTTGTCTGATGCCATCTTAGTTTTTTCAAACATACCAACAAAAAATTTCTTTAGCTGGAATGCCATGATCAGAGCATTTTCATGCCATGGTTCCTTAACAGATGTCCTTGAATTTGTAAGCCATATGCAAAGACAAGGAGTTCTCCCCGACAATTATACATTCCCTTGTATTCTCAAAGCCTGTGGTGCGTTAGAAGCTGTGGATTATGGTCAGGAGATTCATGGTTTTATTGTGAGAAGTGGGCTTCAGTCCGATGTCTTCGCGGGTAATGCCCTCTTGGGTATGTATGCCAGATGCGGGAGAATTGGGGATGCACGCAGAGTGTTTGACAAAATGTCTGTAAGAGATTTGGTTTCCTGGAATTCTGTAATAGCTGGGTATGCTCAGAATGGCTACTTTGATCACGCACTGCATCTTTTTCGTCAAATGTTGTTGATGGGTGTGAAACCAAACTCCATTACCATTGCGAGTGTTCTTCCAGCATGTGCATATTCGGGATATTTACTGCAGGGCAAGGAGATTCATAGTTTTATAAAGATTAGTGGAATTCAGACAGATACTTTGATGTGGAATGCCTTGATAACTTTGTATGCTAAGTGTGGGAGTTTAGATGAAGCACGCCATGTGTTTGATACAATGCTTGATACTGATGTAGTTTCGTGGAATGCAATGATCGCAGGTTATGCTCAGAATGGGTGTTTTGAGGAGTCTGTGAAACTTTTTCATCGAATGGAGATTTTGGGAGAAAAACCAAATGCTAGCACTTGGAATGGAATGATTGCAGGATGTGCTCTAAAAGGGCAATGTAGTGAAGCTTTGAGAATATTTAGGGAAATGCGATTAAGAAATGAAAAACCTAATTCAGTCACCATTACCAGTCTTCTACCAGCATGTGCTGATACAGCAGCTCTGCAACATGGCAAAGAGATCCATTGTTACATAACCAAAAGTGACTTGGGGTCAAATGTCTTTGTTGGAACTGCCCTCATAGATATGTATGCGAAATGTGGGAGCATAGAGAATGCATACCAGATTTTTGATAAATTCTGTCACAAAAATAAAAATTGTGTATTGTGGACTGCAATGATGTCTGGGTATGCTATGCATGGTCGTGGCGAGGAGACTCTGGCGCTCTTCTATCAAATGAAAAATGCAGGCATAAAGCCAGACTATATTACTTTCACTGCAGTTCTATCTGCTTGTGGTCATGCAGGCCTGGCAGATGAAGGCTGGTTATGCTTTAACAGCATGAGTGAAGATTATTATATCACACCCACTGTGGAGCACTATGCATGTATGGTGGACCTACTTGGGCGAGCTGGTCATCTGAACGAGGCATATACTTTAATCAAAACCATGCCAGTAAAGCCTGATGCTAGTGTTTGGGGTGCATTGCTCGCTGCAAGCAGAATCCATCACAATGTACGGCTAGGAGAGCAAGCAGCAGGGCGGCTTTTTGAGTTGGAGCCTGAAAATACTGGAAATTATGTCCTGCTTGCAAATATATATGCTGAAGCTTCCCAATGGGATAATGTGAGAAGACTGAGGAAGTTGATGAAAGAAAGAGGAGTTTTGAAGAATCCAGGATGCAGCTGGATTGCTGTGAAGAACAGCATGCATGCTTTTGTGGTAGGAGATCGATCACATCCTGAAATTGAGAACAACTATTCGAGCGTGGATAACTCGGCCCAGTAAATGAAAACAGTAAGTGTGTGTGCATTTTGCCTAGCACAAATTGTGAGCTGCCTGGAGAAGGTGAATCTAATTCATACGTGAGTCACATATTCTATGTATCCATCCCAAGAAACCTGTCTTTCTAATTCATGCCTTGGAGTATCTGTCAGGATTTCTTTGTGGTGATTACCCACTTCCTAGATATTGTCAGCACTAATTATTTTCAGCAACATCAAGTTCTCAAGTGAAGGGCAGGGGTATATCCTCCTGGATATGGCGAGCATTAGTTTGCTCAAAACAGACTAAACGTAATTATGGCATACACTGTGCATAGACATCAAAGAAATCTGGCTTGACATGGATTTGCAGATCCATTGGAGTTATTTACAATTTCATGGCATCAGTTGACTACCCCTTCTCCTTGGCAGTTTTGACTTCCACATTTTTGGGAATGCCAGCTGCTTTCTTTATATGAAGACTTTTGGTATTCAGAGATTTATTCAACTGGGCTGGGTCAAGTGTTTGAGATTGGGTGTCACACAGTGGATTCATGTACCATAGATGTAAAGTTTGAAAACCCTATATATCTCTTGTTAGGGAGCAAGCTTCGTAATGCTGAGTAGTGCGCTTCTACTCTAGTGTTAAGTCACAGGGTCCGTATACCAATCATCTTATACAACTCATTGGAAATATTGTAAGGATTCAAAAGACCATTCCAATTGAATTTACTTGCACTGGTAAGGTTTTTTTTGCGATGGCAACATTCTAATGTTATGGAAATATTCCGTAATCTACATGACATCTTTTCCTCAAGTAACATTTATACTGAAAAATAACAGTCCAATAGAATGGTCTGATTAAAAACTTCGGCTTGGCATCATGCTGTTATTTTTTCCATTTCTTTATTGCATTCAAGTTTTATGGGGTAGTTTGACACTAAACTCAAGGCATAATTGCTTTTGAAAACATACCTATCGTAGAACATTTTTTTTTTTTTTTTTGGTTAAGTTTTATATAAAGCTTTACAAATATATATAGGGAGGGAGGATCCAATATTTTTTTGATAGCTAAAATATTTATAATTATTAATCATAAAGTATAAGGATTACAAAAATTTAAAAAATACAAGGGTCGCTAAAACCAGCCAACTAAACCCCACCATTATCAAACTATAAGGGTACGAAAGAGAGCAAACTACCGCTCCTGAGTAGACCAAAACCACCCATGCCCATTCAACATCCAAGCCCAACAAAAAGAGACCTCATCCACCCAGTAAGATAGAACCCCACCCCGACCATACCACATACCACGTGAACCAGAGCAAAACACCAACGATGAGGAAGCAGATCCCCCATTCATTTCCCGCTGCTAATCGAGGTATCTGCACCATTCGCCACCTTCCTCTTCTCTTTGTTCTTCGGACCCCTCAGACGACCCCATTTCTTTCTTTGTTCTCCCTACGAACTTGATTCGGCTATGGCTGCCGCCTTATCTTCCTCCTTTCGTCGCTTCCGGTTCTCCATCCTTATTAGAAAGTTTTTGAGTTCACCTAACCAATCTACGCCACCGCCTTCTGCACCACCCTGTCCTCATCTTCCTGTCCTCATCTACACCCCAAAGGAAGAATGGACGCAAAGGATGAATAGCCTTCCCGACATAAAGCCAGTCACCACCAATTGCAATGATTCAATGAAACCTTGACTAGGGCAAGCTTGTGTCAAAAAAGTCGCCATACCCAGACCCCATTCATCTTTAAGACCCCATTCATCTTTAACTGTAATATCCCAATAATTTTTTTTTGTTTTTAGACCAATAACAATTCATCCACAACAAATAACCCGTTAAGGTTAGAGGAATAAGCCAAACAACTGAAAGGGAACCCTTCCACCTTTTGTTCACCGAGAGCCCAGACTGGGAGGGTGAGAGCATACGGTGTTCCGGGGATTGTTAGCAATCATAATCAAACTGAAAATTACAATGCATGGGTGGCAAGCCAGCCCCTTCTGCTTATCCAGCAGGATAGAAACAAAAGCTCTTGGCGGTAAACCGACCAAGGGAAAATTACAATAAACTGAAGTTCAATCACTCTACCGCGTATTTCAGCGGGAGGACAGTACATTAAGCTATCACTTTACCGCATATTTCAATGGGAGGACCATTGAATTGAACTTATCACTCGACCACTTATTCAGCGGGAGGACTGATTACAAAACTGGATTACAAAACTTAGAAGGCGGCAAGCCAGCGTTTTCCACCAATGCAATGGGTAATTACAAAAGAAAGCAAAAAGAAGGGGATGATTAGTACTACTGAAACAACCTTACAATATAGAGATGAGATGAGATGAATAATTGCAGATTTCTACAACATAACTGTAATTTTCTATTACATTGATCTGTAGGCTGAAAGTACAGTTTCAGTAGCCTATGGAAACATCAAAACACTCATAACTCACTCATTTTTTGCCCGAATCAACTCAAATCAATCCCAATCCCACCGTAAATCAAATGCAATGACAACCAATCAAAGCCACATCCCAAACAAACCCATTTTTATTTTGCACGCATCCCAATGCAAAACTAGAAAACCCACGCCTAGCCTAAGAATTTCGATTTTATCTATTAAATTCATTGCCCATTTTAACATGCTAAAAACTCACACATTGTATCGCCATAGCCTGGAAGGAAGGATGAGTCGGTACCCAGATGGATGGAGTCGCCTGGTTAAGAGATATGAGCAAATTTCACTTTCAGCAGTCCCGCGACCAGCAACCAGATTAATTAAGGGGGGTTAATGCTGGTCCTATCACTGGTCCTGCTACTGGCTTTGCTAGTAGTGGTCTTGGATAAAGCTAAAATCTTTTTGTTTTTTTGCGTTGTTCGCTGGGGGTGAAGACTTACAAGAACTAGCTTATATATACGATGCTATCCATACCTTTGTGAGCATGATCCTTCCATATCGAGAGCAAGATCCAACTTATGCATTTAGTAATAGAGATTAAGAGCCAGATGTTCTATATCGAGATTCTGACCCATATCCTTCAGACCCAAAGCCAGATAGAGAGCTTGAAGCAGATCGAGTCGCCCCTTTTTTATAATAGTAGGGCAGTCGCCCAGAGGGCGCTGTTGACTAATACTAAGCAGACCTTTGTTTCCCAGATAGGGAGAGAAGGGCAATATCTCGGAATGAAGCTCGAAAGGAACCCCGTTGTGAAGCAAATCTATGTTTAAAGCCCTGGCGGAGTGCCTTACTACCAATAGGGGCAGTAGGGAACCGAGTCTCTGGGCATGCATGCAGAGGTCGTAGTGCAAGTAATCGAGTGATCGGTAGGTGTCTCGTATTATGAGAGCAAATGCATATTTCTCTGTTCCTCCCTATTGCCCTATCTATATATGGACAGTTGTTTCCTGTTTTCCTCTCTGATCTTTCCATCGCCTATAGATAATAGGGGATCATTTGAGTCTCTCATCCAGAGGTCGTCACTTACGGGGGAAAGGCCCCCCTAAGGATAAATGCATGTACTTGTCAATATACGATGCATTCCTAATAAGCTTGAACCAAGAAAGAAAAAAGTCAGGCCCTACCCTGATCCAAGATAGTTGTTTGAACTCCATTTGCCAGTAGCAAAGGAAGGAAATGCTTGCAATCAATGTACTATTGGGGATGAAACCACTCCTTCATCGAAACCAAACTATTCTAGTAGCAGGGTCCCTACTATTCTGACGGGCAGAGAAAAGGAAACAAACAAACAACTAACCCGGTTCCTTCACATCGAGTGGATCCTTTTCTCCCAACTGATAGGACTGAAGCCGGTGACAAGATGAGTTGATGTCTCCTTGACGGGTAGGTCTCGGAAACAACTAGCCACCCACCCTTGTTAGCATTTTTGACTTGTCACATGCCTATCCTTTTTTCTATAGGCACAATCAAATCCAACATCGAACACTCCATAATTTACAACTCATTAACCAATCTGCAATGGGAACACAAGGGCACAACTAGGTACTATATTGCAAGTACGAAACTGAGACTCAACTAGGAAGCCAACTTCGAAGCTCAGATTTTTAGTAGCCAAACTGGCAGCATAATGATGCAATTTTCAAAGATGTCCAAATGGGAGCCCAAGTCTCATACTTATAACTCCACACACCTCAAACCCAAATGCCATTTCCTTTAATTTCAACGTTTTTCCTTTGCATTTCACTCCACTACAAGAGGACCCCAAGAGTGGCGCCATTCCCCACAAGTCAATTCCCACGCTAAGGCAAGGACCCACGTACACTTTAGCAAATAATAGAGATAAGTTATAAAAAATATAATATCTCTCTAAATAATTCAATATCTCTTTAATAAACATGAATTCGCCAAGAACTTAGTTAAAATAGGCATTAATCCCAATTTTAATAAATCAGTCGTCAATAATCAGATTAATTAAATATTAAACCTTAGGATAAGGAATTAATATTTAATTATTTCTCATATGGCTCCGGTGTTGATTATTAACACTGCTAGGATGAAACTGAGTCAGGACGACCACCAAAACTGTTGCAGAATTAGGACCCTATCTACTGCCAAAAATAGAACTATGCCACACTGCCACTTACTAAAAATAGTAAGTCAAGAACTAATGCTCAGAACAACATGATCATCACATCCAAAGGCAAATCATGGAGAGCTCAATAGTACAGTAACACTAGAATGGCCATTCCCTGACTTACTAAAAATAGTAAGTCCTCGTTTCATCAATGTTAGACCCTCATTCTTCATTCCACCTAGCCTACGAGTCTCAGGAATAGACTAATGGACCACTAAAAGAGCATCAATGAAAAGGGGACATTACAGTCCGCCCTCCCCAAAATTGCTTGTCTTCAAGCAACTGTAAGGCTGGATGCAATAAGATTTCCTCATTTTCCCACGTAGCATCCTCTGTTGGTAGATTCTTCCATTTGATCAAGTATTCCCTGATCACTCTTCTCCTCAAAGTTCATTCCCTGAATTCAAGGATAGCTTCTGGAATCAAAACCAACTCTCCCTCCTCATCAAGCGGAGGTAACTCAACTGAAGCAACAACATTGTGTCCCAGAGCCTTCTTAAGGCGAAACACATGAAATACATTATGGATCCTGCTGTTTGCTGGTAATTCCAACTCATAAGCAGCTTCTCCAACCCTTCCGCTAACTCTGAAAGGCCCATAGAATCAAGACTTCAATTTCTCAACCCCACTCTTCTTGAGAGTAGATTGTCTGTAGGGTTGGAGCCTCAAATAAACCATGTCGCCCACCTCAAAGGTGCGCTCAATACACTGCTGATCAACATACAACTTCTGTTGATTATGTGCATGTTGGAGGTTGTCCCTCAAAATCCTCAGAATATCCTGACCTTGTTGCATCATATCCTTTGCCTGAGGGGTTTTGCTATCACCAAATACCAAGTTTGCAAAGCTAGGAGCTTCATAACCATATAGTGCCATGAATGGTGACATCTGAATGGACATGTGATAGGAGGAATTGTAACAATATTCTCCTAGGTGAAGCCATCTCACCCAAGTATTCTACTGCTCCGAGACATAGTTCCTAAGATAACCTTCCAACCACTTATTCACTATCTTGGTCTGCCCATCAATTTGAGGGTGATAACTGGTGCTTGGAGTGAGCACAGTACCACACAATCTGAAAATCTCCTGCCAAAAAGCACTTAGGAACTTGTTGTCCCTATCACTCACAATGTTCTTCGGTAAACTATGCAATCTGAACACCTCTCGGAAGAACACTTCAGCTACTTGTGCTGCTGTAAAGGAGCTGGTGATGGCAAAGAAATGAGCAAACTTTGTAAGTCTGTCCACCACCACATAGATATTATCCTTCCCTTGAGCCCGAGGCAACCCCGTGATGAAATCCATGGAAATACTTTCCCATTTCTGACTGGGAATAGGTAAGGGTTGTAACAAACTAGTTGGTAGAGTATGCTCATCTTTGTTCCTTTGACATGTATGACATTCTTTAATGTACTTCAAAACATCATTTTTAAGCCCCTTCCAAGAGAATCTCTCCCGGATCTGCCTGTATGTTTTGAAATAACCTTGGTGACCAGCAAGGGGGATGTCATGGAAAGTCTTCAAAATCTTCTATTTTAACTTAGCTTCAGGTACTATGAAGATTCTCCCCTTGTACAGTATCAATCCCTCAACCAATTTGTACCTTTCATCATGAAAAGTACCTTCTATAAGGCTGATTGCAAGCTGATTTTTGGCATAATCAGAAAGCAATAATTCTCTCCAATCAGTAGTAAGCTCGCAAAGTGAGCTTAAATGGGGTCTCCTGGATAAGGCATCTGCCACCACATTGTTTTTACCCTTAACATACTCAATATCGAAATCGTAAGCTTGTAGCTTACTCACCCATTTCTGCTATCTCTCATTTAGATCCTTCTGATGCATGAAGTGTTTAAGACTATTGTGATCAGTCTTAACAATGAACTTACTCCCCACCAGATATTGTCTGAATTTTGCAAGGGCATGCATTATGGCAAGCATTTCCTTGTCATAAATGGAATATAGTCTCTTAGGACCTCTCAACTTTCTGCTCTCAAAGACTATAGGATGCTTATCCTACATGAGGACCGCACCAACACCTTCTCCAGATGCATCACACTGTAGCTCAAATGGCTTGGTGAAATCAGGCAATGCTAAAACTGGGCAGGAACTCATGATCCTTTTAAACTGCTCAAATGTTGTCTGTGCTTTTTCTGACCATTCAAAAGCCCCTTTCTTTGTGAGATCTGTGAGGGGGACAACCAACTGAAAATATCCCTTCACAAACCTCCGATAGAATCCACACAATCCCAAAAATCCCCTCAAATGTGTTATGTTTTCAGGAGTAGGCCAATCAAGGATAGCTCTAATCTTTTCGGGATCCACCTTCACACCACCCTCACTGATAATGTGGTCGAGGTAGAGTAGCTCTTCCATCCCGAACTCACATTTGGACTCCTTGGCATATAGGGACTCCGATTCTAATATGCCCAACACTTCATCCAACTGCTGTATATGTTCCCTCCAAGATTTGCTGAAAATTAGGATGTCATAAAAAAATATCAACACAAACTTCCTTAACTGTTCTTGGAAGATTCTGTTCATGTGTGACTGGAATGTGGCAGGAGCATTAGTCAACCCAAAGGGCATGAGTAGGAACTCAAAATGCCCAAAGTGGCATCTGAAAGTTGTCTTCTCCACATCTGAAGCTCTCATTCTAATCTGATGGTACCCCGATCTAAGGTCAATTTTGGAAAAAAAACACTGCCCCATGTAGCTCGTCAATGAGCTCATCAATCCTAGGAATAGGATACCAATTCTTGATGGTTTTCTGATTTAGGGCTCTATAATCCACACACATGTGCATGGTCCCATCCTTCTTTCTCACCAAAACAACAGCCGAAGCAAAGGGCCTTTTGCTAGGCCGTATATAACCCATGTCAAGCAATTCCTGAATTGTTTTCTCAATCTCATCCTTCTGCTTCTTGGGATATCGGTAAGGAGTAGTCATGACTAGCTTAGCTCCTTCTTCAAGCTCAATAATGTGTTCGACACCTCTTTCAGGAGGTCTGCCAAGAGGTGGGTTTTCGAACACTTTGCTTCTCT
This sequence comes from Cryptomeria japonica, assembly GCF_030272615.1. Taxonomy (NCBI): domain Eukaryota; kingdom Viridiplantae; phylum Streptophyta; class Pinopsida; order Cupressales; family Cupressaceae; genus Cryptomeria; species Cryptomeria japonica. The sequence goes on along the minus strand of NC_081410.1, from coordinate 460,942,698 downwards.
TAGTTATCAAATCTTGAATGTCCTTAGGATAATTTTTGTGCTCTTGTTGTGGTTCTGAAGGCATTACCATGATCTTGCTCCTATCCTTGATCATTGTTGAAATATTTGAGGAATAGCTGCCCTTATCCACCAATGGATTGGAAGGCATTATCAAACAATCTGCTGCCCACTCCACCTGATTATGGCGGATCAGCCTTTCCATTCTTTTCAAGGATACAACTTTAAGTCCCCCATGTGACATTCCTCTCAAAACTACCTTCTCCCCTTCAGTCATGAATTTCAACTCCATGGTTTGTAGGTTTAGTGTGATCTCACCAAGAGATCTTAGCCATTGAATCTCGAGGAATGCATCATCAGTCCCTCCAATGCTTACCACAAAGAAATCATCTCTGATTTCATGATTTCCCAACTTCAGAGACATGTTGGAAATCATTCTATTACAGGATATTATGGAGCCATCTACTACCATGACTTTGAAGTCCTCAACTTCCTCTGCCACTAGTCCCTTTTTTGCAACAATCCTTTCATCAATGAAGTTGTGTGTTGCACCTGTGTCAATGAGAGCTATGATATGATGCTCTCCAATCACACCCCGAACTCTGAAAGACTCATTTTTGTGAATGCTCGAGAGTTGAGCAACCACTCCTCTATCTTCTGACCCAAATTCAGGCCCTTCAGGAGCCTCTTCATACTCGTTGTCCTCAACTTCAGTCTGCTATTATGAAATTTCAGAATCTGATCCATCTTCTGAATAGCATTCCATCTGATGCAAATTCCCCTTTCTATGGCACCTATGTTTGGGAACCCAAGGTTCTCTGCAAGAGTAACATAGATTCTTTCTCCAGAGCTCTTGATGGAGCCCATCATCTATACGCGGAGAGAACTTCTTGGTTTGATTCGTGAAATTCTTCTTATCCTTTCTGAAAGGGAAAGGCTTGGACTGAATTTTACTCTTTGGGGCAGCCAACTCCATACTTCTAGATTTTTTTATAGCTTCTGCCAGGGTGGGCAGATCAAAAGCTTTGACCCATCCTCTCAATGGTTCTTCAAGTCCTTCAGTGAAAAGGACACTCAATTGCTTCTCTGATATGCTACTCACCATGACTGACAAATTTTGGAATTCAGTCACGTAAGTGTCCAATGAACCTTGCTGCCTTAGTTGTGCAAGTTCTCTAAACTTCACTTCTGGATCTCTGGTGTCAAATCTCTCAATTAGCTTGTTGGTGAAATCAGCGTAGGCGGTGACTAAGTTGTGACCAAGGGTGACCAACCCATGGTACCACCATTCGTGGGCCACTCCATCCAAGTGCAAGGTAGCAAACTTGATGGCGTCCTCCTCCGGCATTGGTCTCAAAGACAAGTAATTGTCCAACTTCTGTACCCATGCTCTGGCAGTACTCTTAGCGCTTCCATCAAAGTGTGCTAAGGTCACTCTTCCAAGAGCTTGCTAGAAATCTCTTGGGGCAGTAGACATGTAGTCATTCCTCCTTCCTCTTTTCATTTTCTGATTAATGAATTGATCCAGAGTTAGGATATCTCGGATCTCACCTGGAAGGGAAGCATACTCCATGTAGCTATTTCTTATCTCATCAGCTATGGGTATCTCTGTTTCAGCTTGTTGTACTTCTTTTGGCAAAAAGACAGGTTGTAAAGGCCTTGGGGCTGAACCTCTATTGTTACTCCCGTTGTTACTCCCATTTCTATTGCCTACAGGAGTGTTAGAAGTGCTGGCTTCCGGTCCATTGTTGGGCTGATTAGAGACCCCAACAACATTCTAGTTGAGCTTTGCTAGCAGTAAAGACATCATGTCCATCATGGCATTGAATTGCCTCTCTGCCTTCTTGTCGGGTGCCTCATTTGTTTTTGTAATCTTATCTGCCATTGAATCCACTGAATCTGAGGTATCTAGATCCTTCCCTCTATTTCTCAGTACTTTTGAAAATGTGTCCTCTTCGGGCACTATAGGAATCTGAAACCGTTGTCTCTTCTACTCTCTGTTGTAGTATCTGACGTCTCTGTCACTCATGGAGACTTCTGAACCCACTGACTCTCATAGGTTGGCAGGAAAACCAACTCTGATACCACTGTAATATCCCAGTAATCCTGCGACCAGCAACCAGAAGCAATCAAATCCAACATCGAACACTCCATAATCTGCAACTCATTAACCAATCTGCAATGGGAACACGAAGGCACAACTAGGTACTATATTGCGAGTACGAAACTAAGAATCAACTAGGAAGCCAACTTTGAAGCTCAGATTTTCAATAGCCAAACTAGCAGCATAACGATGCAACTTTCAAATATGTCTAAATGGGAGCCTAAGTCTCATACTTATAACTCCACACACCTCAAACCCAAATGCCATTTCCTTTAATTTCAGTGTTTTTCCTTTGCATTTCTCTCCACTACAAGTGGACCCCAAGAGTGGCGCCATTCCCCACAAGTCAATTCCCATGTTAAGGCAAGGACCCACGTACACTTTGGCAAATAATAGAGATAAGTTATAAAAAATATAATATCTCTCTCAATAATTCGATATCTCTTTAATAAACATGAATTCGCCAAGAACTTAGGAAAAATAGGCATTAATCCCAATTTTAATAAATCAGTTGTCAATAATCAGATTAATTAAATATTAAACCTTAGGATAAGGAATTAATATTTAACTATTTCTCATATGGCTTTGGTACTGATTATTAACATTGCTAGGATGAAACTGAGTTAGGACGACCACCAAAACTGCTGCAGAATCAGGACCCTGTCTACTGCCAAAAATAGAACTGTGTGACACTGCCACTTACTAAAAATAGTAAGTCAAGAACTAATGCTCAGAACATCATGATCATCGTGTCTAGAGGCAAATCATGGAGAACTCGGTAGTACAGTAACACCAGAATGGCCATTCCCTGACTTACTAAAAATAGTAAGTCCTCATTTCATCAATGCTAGACCCTCATTCTTCATTCCACCTAGCCTACGGGTCTCTGGAATAGGCTAATGGACCACTGAAAGAGCATCAATGAGAAGGGGACATTACATTAACATAGAGTGTTACCAACCGCAAAGCCTCCTCCTTAGAACACAATTCCATACACCATGCTGCAAACATTGAAGAGATATCGATAGACCGCCCCCAGAATTGGTTCACCAAGCTGTTAGTTTAAAAACGACCAGAGAAAACACATAATAATGAACAGAAAACAACAGAAAGAATAATAGACACAACAAAGAACTCAAGACACAAGATTAACGTGGTTCACCACTAAGTGGCTACGTCCACCAAAAATGTAGGGAGGATTCTTATTAACCAATATCCAATTACACAGTACATCATGTATGAGCTGCAGACAACCATTTATATAAACATATCAAATATGAAATGAAGAGTCTTCTTGGGAAGACAAACAACCATGTGACTATTGGGCTTCATATACCCAACAATCTCCCCCGTGAAGTCCAACCGACACAACCTGTAACATTCCCTGCATCTCCATTCCAAGACTCATACTACAACCAGCTCTTGAGAAGATTTTAATATCACCAAACTCTGATCATGAATAGTGCGAATTAATCTTCTCCAAGTCAGATCAGAGTTAAAAACATATTCTCTAACTACTTCATCCGGTAATCCATAATCAGGAACACTACTATCAACAAATGCATAATACCCTCCTCCATCAAAGTCTTTTGTTTTTGTGCTCCCCAGTAATAGAATATCTAGAAGATCACCATTATTTGATTTTAATCCCCAAATATAAAACTCTTGTACAGGTGTGAATAGCCTACAAACATCACTCCCAATTCTCATGGTTGCCTCACTGAATGAATTTGTTGTATTTTGTGCAGAAACTTGTGTAGTACCTACAATCAATGCATTCCACTCTGCCTCCACTGCTGCAATCTGCAACAATAAATCATCACTTCTGCAATCTGCCTGTTCTTCTTCAGGGTCATCCTTATTCGCTAGATTTGAAACTACATCCTCCCCACCTCGGGAGACATCCTCCTCATCTTGGAAGGGAAACAAACCAGTCTCTTCTTCAAACAACGAATGCAACAAACCCTCTTCTTCTTCAGCCGAAGTCTCCTCCGATTTCCAGCCATCCCACCAATGACATTTGGTTTCAACCTCCACTTGGACATCACTCTCTACCGAGTCTAGACTGCCAAGAAATTTTTTGATGACTGATTCAGCTTCATCATCTGATTTGGCCTCATCATCTGAAACTTCACCCTGTTTGTCAATAACATAAAAGCACCCAGCTCCGGGATCAAACACAAAGTAAGGGCACCCATATCCAGGATCAACTATCCAATCGGATCCCATCTTTGCTCAAGCCAACCGTGGCTCTGATACCAATTGTTAGTTTAAAAACGAGCAGAGAAAACACATAATAATGAACAGAAAACAGCAAAAAGAATAATAGACACAACAAAGAACTCAAGACACCAGATTAACGTGGTTCACCACTAAGTGGCTACATCCACCAGAAACGCAGGGAGGATTCTTATTAACCAATATCCAATTACACAGTACATCATGTATGGGCTGCACACAACCATTTATATAAACATATCAAATATGAAATGAAGAGTCTTCTGGGGAAGACAAACAACCATGTGACTGTTGGGCTTCATATTCCCAACACAAGCATCATCTTCACCCAATGTAGGAATTCATTATAATTATACTTGAAAACCCATTTCAAACGGTCATTTGTCACCTTTCCCCAAAAAGCCACCATGGGCTTGAGCGTTTGCAAGGAAAATTGGCTTGCATTTTTGCATACAACCTACTAAGCAAGAACAATACTAACACCTAGTCGCCTCTGCATAATAGCTTCACCAACAAGCTAAGAAAAAATTGACCTTCCCTACCGACTTAAATAGACTTTAACACTGCTCGAAGTGGGAAATGGTGGCATACTGTTAATATTAGTTAGCAGAAGTACTTGCCCTCGTACCATCTAACGAGCTCGCTCCTACTTCCATCCCTGTCATCTGGGGAAATTCCCAAATTGACTCTTCAATCTCCTTATTAACTTTACTGCTTGTTTAGAAAGTACATCTACTTCCACGTTGCCCAATTGTCGTACGTGTGAAATTTTGAATTTTTGAATGACGACAACAAGTTACAAGCAGCCTTCACCACCTTCTCTAACTTCTAATATTAGATCCACCTTTAATAATGGCATTTATTATAGTTTGTGAATCACCTTCTAGGTGAATTGATGAGACTAAGAGCAATTTGCCAAGTTTGACTGCCAAATAGGTCGCCCTAGCCTTCTCCACGTTGTTAGTGACTACACCAAGGATGCGTCTATTCTGGTTCCAAAAAGACAGTATGGATTGACTAACATGCATGTTAGTCGCAGGTTTTACACTGCTGATTTTGTAATTAATGGCTGCAATTGACTAACCTGTCACTAACGCGTTGTACGGAAGGTCTGTTTTGGAACTAGAATAGTCGCGGCCCTACACCAAACCCTTGCCTACACCATCCCAAAATTCTACTCGTGAAGTCACAAGCAATGCATTTGGCTCTTGTTGGTCCAGGATTACCCTGTGAAGCACCATCGAAGTTGATCTTAATCCATCCTGGATCAGGAGGCTTCCATACCACCTTCTCATCCAGGACTTGAGGATTAACCCTTCTACATCCATTAACAGGCTAAGAGGATCCAATAGTTGTTATAGTATTTGTTGATTTAATGTCTAATATTTTTTAATAATATTGCATCAATAATTATGACTTTAAAATTGTCAGTGTTGATGATGACTACCCATAATTGAATGAAATGTATTCCTTAGATCTAAAAAACAACAAATCATGTGGTGCCACATCAACACACTAATAAAATATGACTTAATGCACAACTATCAGCTTCACTTTTTTTCTTGGGAATTTTTGGACACTTCGACAAAAAGCATGCTGATGTGGCATCACATATGATGATATGACCTTGAAACCTTAGTTATGACCCTAAAACCTTAGTTATGACCCTAAAACCTTAGTTATAAGCAAAGGACTTGCCTTGTAAGTTGTTGTAAAAAAGTAAGTGATTTGAAATTTCCACATTAGCTTTTGAGAAAGTGTGAAGTTAGGGTGTTCAACCAGTAGATCTTCTTCCTTAATAGCTGAACTTCACATAGACTTTATATACTCTCAACTTTGACCTTGTGATTATTAATATTAACCCAAATCAATGTTAGACTATTTCAATCAAATGTATATTTACCTTGCAATAAAGTAACACATGGTATATATAACCTCTTTCATGTTTCATAGTTTTGATTGAATACATTTAGGGATACTGAAAAACCATAGTTTTCAAATTTACAGAATGATGAGTATCTATGTCGAAAAGAAGTTACAAAAATTCGCCTATTAATTTGGCTTGTTGAGTTTAGACAAATTTTTGCAAATTTTGTTGAGTTGATGAGTTTAAATATTTCTTAAGTTTGCTAAGTTTTTACAGTGGTTTAGTCCAATCAAAATTTTACCAAATTTTGTGGAATCTCATGTTTTTGAATTATAGAAAAATTGTGATTTATTTCATACGAGTGAAAATGTCAAGTATTTATATGAAGTTTCTTATTATTATTGTCATAAAAAAAATGAAATAAAAATCTGAATCTAAACTACCATGAAAGCTTAATTGAAACAAATTAACCTTAATGACAATCAATGAAAATGCAAACAAGAATTGAAACTAGAACCTTCATGCAAACCTAGTCTCAATTTGTTCGCCTTGCTTCCATTGTCTTTCTTTCTCTTCAAATGCAAATCAGATGTTGCTCTCAATAGATTGTGCACCTGTAATGAAAGTCTGACAACGTAATCGCAAAGATATTTGAAAATTCGTGGTCTTGATTATGGAAAAGATTGATGAATTTATAGAAGATTAAATACAAGATTGGAGAATCAAGATGGATTCAAAAAGATGACATAAAGCGGCTTTTGACTGGGCATATCTCCTTTTTTGAATTTTAAATTGAGATTAAAGAGATATTTTCCAAGAAGATAAATCAAGAAAATCAAAAGCTGTCTGGTTACTTCCAATTTCAATTTTTAGGAAAATATGATTATGTTTTTTGAAAATTATATAAAGCAAATGCTGACATACTTTCCATTTTCGAAAATTGGGAGAATATGGGGAAAATATTGATTTAAATTCGATAATGATTTATTTTAATTTTTAAATCATTTTCTCGATTTATTGTCATTTTTTAATTTGGATGAGGATAAATAGAAATTAAATTAATTAAATAAAAACAAATAAAGAGTTGTTTCCATTCTTGATTTTTGGAAGAAGATAATTAAGATTTTATTGAATAAATAGAAATTTATTTAATTATGATGAATTAATTAGCTAATTAAATAATTTAAAGAAATTATTCAATTATGAGAAAAATGAAATTGAATTTAATTGAATAATAAAGACTATTTAATTAAAGTAGGATTGAACTAATCAAATAATAAAGATTCTTCAATTAATGTTAGGAAATGAATGATTAATGATGAAATGATTTAAATGATTTAAATGATTAGGAAAATAGAAAATATGAATTAGAAGAATGACACTTGATCGATTAAGCAATTAAGACATAAATGTTAGTAAATTAGTATGTGCAAAACATGGTGCAATTTTAGTTGTCCACAATTATTATTTTCTATATTTTTATAATAGAATTAAAATTATCACATCACAATTTTTTTTTATTCTAATTATTTTAAATATTAACATTAAAAGAAAAAGATCACAAACAATTTCATTTTGGTTGATTTATAATCTAGCATCCACTATCTTTTCATCTCAAAGAGCCAAGCATGGTCTACTTAAGTTTTGACTCATGAAATCACATGCTTCCTTTGTTTGGGAAGTGTGCTCCCTATGGATAATTTGTTCATCTCCACCCATTAATGACTAGAGTGGGGTTTATCGCATCTACCTCTAATTCTGATGAAGTGAGAAGATATGTCTCTATTTGTTGCACAATCAGCAATCTTCTTCTCATCCAAAGAATAAGGCAATGACGTGCCCCTCTTCTTAAAGTGATTATGGTGATTTTATTCCTTAAAAACTTCCATTTCTATTGATATTTCATTTTTAATGTGGGCTACTTCTATTTCAATATTTTGAGCACATTCTAGTGAGATGTTGCATTCTTTTTCATTTCAATTTTTTAAATTTTTAAATTTTATTTTATGATAATCATGAATATTTTCTTCAAATTATTACAACTCAACATTTTCATTTCATTTATCTTTTTTTTTCCCAAACCACATTTTAAGACCTTCTATCTACTATTAATTCTACCGACTCTCAAGAGACATCTTTTTTTGTTTTAGTAATTCTATTCATTGACCAAATTCTAAATAAATTTTTATTCACCCATTTTTTCATAATGTCTTTACTTTAGCTTTCTTTCTCTTTGTTTTCTATTATTGCTTGCCTCATTTTACTCTAATAACCACCATAATTCTTCCAACTAAAACTCTAATTATTATAACTTCCTTTCTTTATCTTTATTTCCACAGTGTACATGATTGATTTTGAGGAACCTGCAAAATCTCTCTTACCAAGGTTTTTCTAAGTAAAGAATTTATCTTCTCCTTTTAGCCAAAGAAAGTAATGGATTTACGTATGTTTGAACTATCTTCCACATCTTTCTTTGTTGGCATGAATGAGAACAGAGTTTAGATTATTTCAGTTTTTACGAAGACTTGTTCTTATTTCTCACATGGGAACTTGAGAAATTCATGTGAATTGAGTATGGAACTTTTCAAATAAAACTTCATATTTCATTAAGTGTGCAACATAGCCCTCTCGTGTAGTTGGATCATGTGTATTAAGAGTAAGTAAATAATATTTTCTTAAATTCTTTCTTGATGTTCAAGAGTGGATATAATTGCATTATATAAGTTATAATAGGTTTGATTAAATAAATTGAATAGACTAAAAATTGATTTAGATGAATGAATAATAATAAAAGTGATAATTAAATTAGAGATTAGAAATTTAGACTTGATGATGTAGAAATGATGGTGCACAAAATTAATTTTTTATTATGAAAAAATATATGTTTTTCTTATGCTAGTTATATAAGGGTTTTGTGTGGAAGTAGAAATCTCTTTGATTCAATTCTAAGTGTTGTGGGTTTGATTTCAAATGGTAAAATCTTGATTCGATGTTCAAATCTAAATTGATAAAGCACAAACTTCTAAAACTTGATCACTCTAATCTCTATGACTAGAAAAAATGATTGTAGATACAAATATTACAAAACTAAATCATTGTTACATAGATAATACCAAAATACAATTACACTATTAAAGCTTTAGGATTTTACAATGTATCAAGCAAATGCTTATAAAGCATTGCATTCTTGTACAACTTCTCTCAAACTACCCTAGGCTACCTTTTTGGAAACTGACACCCAACTAATTAGACATTAAAACTATTCGGAAATGTAAACTTCAATTTTTGGAAAACATCTCACTTAAGTTTTCATTACATAAAAAACAAAGAAAATCACATGGATTGCCTAGAGTTGTCCATGTAGAAATTTATGAAAGCATCTCCATCAAATCTCCCCGTTCATCAAGAACACCCCAAACTTATATAAGTGTTTAGGTAAATGTCTTAGGTGGCCACCAAATCTTCTTAGAACATTCCAAACTACTCAAGACCTACTCAACTATTCATATATACACCACTTCTCTTGTAAATCAAAACATACTGAACAATCTGTAAGGAATAAAACGAGTTGTGAATCAAGACTTACTCAACTCTCCAAAACAACACTTTGTCATACTTCAACTATGAATTGAGACTTAATTATCTAATGCAACATACTATTAATTATTTGTAAGAGGTTGTGAATCCTTCTAATGAAAACAACTAAAATGTTGTGCCAATGAACAAGAGATAGGAATTTTACTTGCACTTTGGGCTCTACAAAACCTAGATAGGTGGGCCTAATAACAACATTGGTTATTTGTATAATGATAATTTTATCATAGTGAAAAAAGAAGATAAATAGTTCACGTGAATACAACAAGGGTTTGAAAATAATTTCACAATTTATTGATTTCCTTGTACCTTTAATGGATAGGCACAAATATATCAAAAACATCTAAATTGATCTACAATATTGGAAAGTAATTCTTATTTTTATATTTGTGTGAATGGATAGGGATATATGAAAATTTTGGTGCCTACTCCTTCATATAAAAAGTCTAAAGCATATTCAAATATGATATTATACCAACATTCAATCTCTAGGGTTTAATAATAGTATTCTATCCCCTTTCGATAATATAAACCCTCTTTCTTGACACATTGAATGAAATTCTACCTATTAATCCTCAACAAACATTGCACACTCCCATTGTTATCTAAAAATATTAACACCTTCCTTGAGGATGAACTAATCAAACCCTTGAATCCTACAATAGATGTGTAGGTTAAAAATTTCCACTCTCCTTGAGAATCTACTATTAGGAAACATTACATAATACTCAGAATGTTTGATACATTTCCTACCAAACCCCATGAGAAAAAAAACATGCATTCAAGATTTCAAAATAACCATAATGCAAAGATCAAATAGAAAACTCAAAAGATAACACACGATATACCTTAAGAAAACCCTCAAGAGGGAAAAAAAACTAGCCTCCAAAAGCATCCACACTCCATGTATTATTCAACAATAAAATATTACAATGCACTTACGGAGTTTCCATGAATACTTCTAAAATATTAATCCCCTCCAATGCACTCTCCATATGTCCAAGAATGTAACCACACATGCCATGCAATGTTTTACATATTCCCTCACAAGAGAAACTACAACAACCCACTCACCCAACCAATCTTAACCACTAAACATGTGCTTACTAATATAAACTTTAAGATTACATTAACAAAATCAAGTGGTAAGATTAAACTATGTGCCTCAAATCCATGAGTAAACAAAACTATTGAATTCCTCATTTATTTTTTGATCACATTAGTAAATACTTTTCTCCAAATAAAAATTAATTATTCTATGTCTCCTACACATAAGATAACTAACCCAATTGATGTTACATACAACTTTACATGTGGACCCAAATAAATATCAAATGTGGCTAAATGCATCTTTTCAATGCACCACAATTAAAATATTCATTTAATTTGCATGATTAAATTATTTCATGTTATGTAAGGTGTACAATACCTATTCCTAATATTCTCCCAATTTTATACATTGCATAAAAGTCAATCAATGAAATGTATCATCATACCCATACATGAAACCACATGAATCTTTAGCGTGCCATCATGCTCCATAAAGATACATGTAATAAAAACTATATGGACATCATCTCTAGAAATAAATCCTCTCATCCTCTATTCCACCTATGGAATAAAAAGAACAAGCCAAGGTGATGATGCACCAATCCAAATAACACAAGCATCAAATCCAAGTGCTAAAAAAGGATCTAAGTTGATGTCAAAGGTAAAAAACCACATGGATAGAAATAAAATCTACAAAATATGATAATACATCCAACCACACATACCTCCTAGGTATCAACAATCATCATTGAACTCGTGCAAACAATATATGCAACCCATAAACTGCAATCACAAAATCAATGTAAAAAACATATTAATGAAGAACATATACATAACATATACATCTGGGAACTCCCATGTCATGGATAATGTCAAATATAAAAATATATTAAGGCATATCAAATCTACTGATCAACACTCATACAAAGGTGTATTAAATGATCAAAACTATGTAGTACTAAGAACAACCACAATGATCAACACATGAAGTTCACTATTAGATGCATACTTTTTCCCAACATGTCATCATAACTCTGTTAAATCATATGAACATCGAACCTCCAAGAAGTAGCCATATAATAAAGAGATAAAACCTATAAATCACATCATGTCCTACCAACAACTCAAAGTGCTATGTTGTGTCAAGCATGATCTCTTTACAACCCCAATTAAAAAGAGCCAATAACACCTAAGCCACTCAATCTCATAGATCAAATAAAAAATTATGTATCTTGTAAACCAACATGGATGCAAGCCTCTCTAAACAATGAATATCAAGCTCAAATTATCCATTCTTAAACTACAAAATTATTCATATAAACATATCCTATGATCCTCATAAATAAAATAATAAAAAATCATCCGCACAATGAGATAACCATGAAAACATCCCTCAAATGAACCCATCGTAAATAACTTTTTATAGCTTAAGATCCACATTCATGAGAAGACAAAGAATAAAAATAACACATATATAAACAAGAATGAGAAAAAATCTTTTAGATGATAAACCACTTATTAGACCAAGAACGGGGAATGGGAATGTTCCTCCAAGATAACCAAGTCACAATGACACTCTCCAAGAACAATATCCTATATAGGGCCCATCATGAACTCATTTCCATATCTAGGTGAAGGCTCCTCAATGTTTCTATTAAAACATGCAAAAAGTAACCATCTCAACAAATGCATCCAATACTAGGAGAACTATAGACTCATCCAAATCTCAAAGTATCCATGAACACCAACAATCGATCAATGCATGCTAAGTTTCAAATGCAACACCACACTCTCATGAAGCTCCAAAGAACATGACCAATATAATTAATACCAAGAGAACGTACAAGACCATTTTTAAAGCTTCAACTACAAAATTAGGAATCAAATCATGACATCATGATCTACCATATCCTCCTAGGATCTCATATGCACCAATTCAGACATCCTTGTCTCAAGAGAACTTGTATCATGTGAAAAATTAAACTAACATATGGATTAAACCAAGCCGCAATACCAAACACAATCACATGAAGATAAACATCTCCTAACAATGAAACTCAAGATGTTAAAACACTCATACTACATAAGAATCATTAAATAATATCTTAGTTGTGACACATAACCATTTTAAAATATCATCCATCGTCAAATGATGAATCTAAATCACTACTAAAATATCCCACTAAACTATGATATCTAGTTATACATGGAATTATGATAACCATCTCCTAATGAACATCTCTATGGTCCACAAACACACAATCGTAATTCTAGTGTGGCATCCTAAATTGTACTCGCCTACAAATTTCAATGCTGATTCTATTCACACTTCCTATCTACCTTATATTTTCATCATCTTCTCAATTGCCCCCCCCCCCCCCATTTTGGAGTCTTGATTTCTAGGACTAGAGCCTACCATGTTTGGGGCCTCTTAATTAGGCCCCAAATTAAATCCTCATAATGGTCATCACAAATGAGCGAAAATTTGGATCCTGTGTTAGCCTACTCTAAAAATTTAATTGATTTTTTGGGTAGATAAGTATAAAAGGAGGTTTACCCCTCTCATTTGATATCCTAATGCATCAAAATCAAGATCTCAATTACACTCTAGCAAATTCAAGTGAGCAAGCAATCAGTCATTCATCAAGCATCACATTTTAGATTTAGTCTTTCCCTTAAAAGGAAAGTAATTTATTATAGCCTTTCATTACATTTATCAATTCAGTTTCATGGTTAATTATAAAATTGGGGTTTGACATTCATCAAGCATCACATTTTAGATTTAGTCTTTCCCTTAAAAGGAAAGTACTTTATTATAGTCTTTCATTACATTTATCAATTCAGTTTCATGGTTAATTATAAAATTGGGGTTTGACTTAGGTCAAACCCCTATTCCCAACATATTTCCCTTTCTTTCTGTGTGCAGGAAACAGTTGCGAAGCTATACTTGAGAATTTCAGTAGAGTCGATAGTGACGAATAGGTTCAAGTTTTGATGACAGAAAAAGTAGAGGACCAGAACGGATCTGTGCTACCTTGTCCTGAAAAATTAGGCCGGACTTATGAGAACATGTTCTAGACATTTCCTTTTGCGTAAATCCAAGTTTGTGGATCAGTGGAATATCTGTAGCTTATTGTTATGATAGTTTACTTCAATAATTCATGGTTTTACCCTAATTTCACTATTACATTAAAAATTCAATTAAAAAAGAATATAATTAACTTTAACAAATTGAATCCATTCAGAATATCAATCTCTTCCCCATTGGGATTGAGCCTAGATCTATTGGGTTCAACCCCGTTTCAATGTAATTTAGTTAATTGGGCTATTTAGTGGATTTACTTAGTGAAACCCTAATTCCTAATTTTTCATACATTACATTTTGTTGAACTTGACATCTTTCATGCCCAATTCTGATTTATTGTCTCATATTTGATTTTGTATGCATTTTAAAATTCAAATATGCACCCATAATTGTTGTTTTCAATTGAATTTCATAAATTTAGAGGTTAAATTCACAAAAACCCTAATTTATTATTCTAAAAATGACTTGTGGGTTGAATAATTTTTCAAGTGTATTTTTAGATTTGATTATTATGACATGTTATGTTATGATTTAAAGGCATTTTTTGTTCAAAATCATAAATCATATTGCTTAATTAATTGCTTAATTAATCATTGTTACAACAAAGTGCATTGCTTAATCATAGTTTTCAATTTGTGCATTCAAATTTCCCTTCTTTGTGCTTGGATTTTGTTACCATTAGTCCTACATACAATATTCCCATGAGAAGAAGTTGTAGAATTAAGGCTTCCCAAGTTTTAACTACTAAGGGTATGGAGCCTCAATTATATCACTTATTCCATGATAATGTTGGTGCTTCCTCTAATCCAACAAATGACATCATTTATCCCCATTCTCCTCATAATTCTTATGGATGAATCACTAACTAGGGTTACTATTGACCAATTGGAGAAGATTGACAATGAATTTGAAAATCTTCAACAATGGATGAGTCAACAATACTCGTGAGGCAATCACTTTGCTTGAAGGATTAAAAAGAATGACGCAAAGTGATAAAATTGGTGTTGATTTGTTGTGTGGCCTTTCTCATATTGTTGACACTAATATCATACCAATCAAAGCTTTTTCCGAAGTCCTTTGTTACTCTCAACCCACTACTCAAGTCAATCATCCCATTCCAATGCCTACATCCTTTCCTAGTGTGCCTACATTTACATGTTCTATCATGACTACTTCCATGCAAAATGTTAATCTTAAATATGTTATTCATGTGGGGCAATCTCATTAATGAATATTCTTACATACCTCTTTCCATGAGTCTTCCATTTTTATCCCAATTATCTCCCATACCAACATACCATAGTGTTCCACCTCCTTATTCTCAACCTCCGCCTACATAAAACAATGTTACTCCTCCATCACAATCCAACATGTCCAATTTCAATCCATCCACTGAGGCAACCATCAATAACCTAGCCCAAACCATTACATCTCTACAACAACAATTGGCTTCCATTACTCAATCCAAGTTCAATGTTCCCACATTTGACATAGTGAGCCCATCATCCGATGATGTTGTTTGTGCACTTCCCCATAAATACATGGAAATCCATCAATTGGAGTTGTATAATGAAAAATGTGACCGCTTGATTCATGCGAAGACATTTCAAACTTTGTGTAGTGATTTTTCTCATGACCAAATACTTATGATTAAATTGTTTACTAGAACCTTTAGGGATGAAGCTTTGCAATGGTATTGTTCTTTGTCTTGTTATTCTATTACTTCATTTCAACAATTAGCTAATGCTTTCATTCAACAATTTCAAAATAATATTGGTCCTAAAATTACTTTGATTGATTTGATTCATTGTAAGCAAGGAATTAAAGAAAAAATGACCAATTTTATTTGTAGATATAAATATTTTCATTCTCAAATTTCTTATCAAGTACCTAATCATGATGTTCAAATAATTTTTATTGCTAATTACAAAAATATATTAGATATAAGCTTCTATTTTATGAGTTTACTTCCTTTACGCAATTGTGTGCAGTGCTTCATAATTATTAGCTTTAAGTAAGTTAATTAGAATCATCTCCTTTAGTGGCTCCAGTTGATAAGAATATGGGTGTTCAACAATCGTTTACGAAGTTTAAAAAAAACAAAGGTTACATCAAGATAAATGACAACATCAACACTCAAGTGGTAGCCATGACACTAGGTGTGGCCCCTTTATCTGAATACTTTAGAAAAAATTAATTGGACTCTTTCTGATTCTTTGCATAGTATAATGTTGAGGTTGATAAATGTTAATTTGTCGAGACTTCCCCTTGTCAAGACAATTGAAACTTCTAAATCATTGCCAGCCTATCATGATCCCAAAGCCTTTTGTCAATATCACCATCAACTTGGTCATGATACTAAGAAATGTTATACATTGAGGAGTAAAATTCAAGATTTCATTGATAATAATATTATATCCTTAGTTGGTGTGAATGACAAGGGAAACAAGAATATATATCCTCCTAATCAAAATCTCTAAATATTTAACAATCCTTTGCCTTCTCACTCTACTAATGTTGTTGAGTCGGAGTCTCTTGCCATTTCTGCCAGTGACCTTGGTATGGAATCTAACAATGTTGCGAAGCTTGTGGATAAACCTATACTTCCTAAATATCTATGCATTACTTTTGATCCTAGTGAGACTATTGTTGCACCTATATATCACTGCGAAGATAAAAAACAAACTCTCACAAGGAGTGCTCATTCATCCAATGTGTATGGTGAATGTGATTAGTGAAGAATATTTTTATGCTTTAGCATTGGATAAAGTTACATATGATAAATATGATGTTGTGTTCAAGGTGTGTGATGGTTTCTCTTGCCCAACTATTGGTTCTATTTCTCTTCCTGTTGAGGTTGGTACTAAGTGCTTAGATGTGAATTTTTCTATCATTCGTACATTAGATTAGTTTTGTGTGAAGTTGGGACATCCTTGGCTCTCTTCCATGAAATCTATTCCTTATACAATCCATACATGTTTGAAATACCCTCATAATGACACTATCATAACAATTAATCATAGCCTCTACCAACCCTCAATGAAGCATGTTAATTTTACCCTTGATTACTTTTGGCCTCAACAACCTGAACCTCTTAAGCCTAGTTGAAGTGACATCCTTTTCTTATCTCAATGAAAGAAGAAAAATGAGATGATCATTTCCTTGAGTAACCCTAGAGATCATATACCTATGTATATTCCTCCTCCTCATCATGAACTTGGTATTCTTCCTACTTCTATCCCTCCCATATATGCCTTAGTCCCACCTCTTACATATTACAAAGGAAAGCACTTGGCATCTTCTTTGACAACCTAGTAGGGTTTATCTCGATCCTCCTCCTTTAAAGGAAGACAAGAGGCCTATGTCCATTGATCCTCAACCTTCACAAGTCTCAGCTATAACTAAAAGGAAGCATTGTGTGAGAGAATGCCAATGAAGAAGCCATGCCAAGGCTTGTGAACTTGCTTCCCAGGCCATTTCATCCCCGAAGATACCAAATTTTGACTTGATCCCATTTTTCTAGCCTTTGCCTTACCCTAGGGAGGAAGTTCAACCTAAATCACCAAGATTAAAAATGCTTAAGAAAAATGATGGTTCATGCTCTTTTGCATTAGAGATCCTATTTTTTATTAATATAGATGATGATATGGATGATGATGTTGTTCATCCTAACAATGTTGATTCTAATGGTTTTAATGATATGTATGAGCTTATTGATGTTGATCATGATTTATCTTCACATTTTTCAAAAGCATTAACCCTAGCTCCTAGTGACAAA
This sequence comes from Cryptomeria japonica, assembly GCF_030272615.1. NCBI lineage: Eukaryota > Viridiplantae > Streptophyta > Pinopsida > Cupressales > Cupressaceae > Cryptomeria > Cryptomeria japonica. Next base: position 460,924,985 of record NC_081410.1, on the reverse strand, counting down.
CAAAGTGACTCATCATTAGAGCATAGTCCTTGTTTAGAACTTGCAGTAGTTCCATCTATCATGCTTGAAGTGGATACTCTTGCATCTTGTACACCTTCCTTAAATGATTTTCAACAATATTAAGGGTAGATGATTTGTTTGATTATCTTCATTGTGTCGTAGATCCTTCGTTGTGTGTTTGCTTGTTCATAATGCGTTTCCCCTGTGATGTGTTGCTTGATATGTAAGTGTGTTATGTTAGGTTTTCTTTGGATGAACCTTGTTATTTTGTTGGTGCAAGGTATTAAAGAGGCTAATTCAATAAGTTACTCGGCCGAGTATAATGCCATGAATAGAAAATAAACATATTTTGGAAAAGCAAACTATTTTCTCTATAATTCCACATTTGGTGCCCATCCCAAAAGATAAACTTTCCACTAACACATGTCTAGTTAATCATTCATCTAGCATGTCTATTTTTTCTTTGTTTATTCAATATCTACTACAATTTGGAAAAAGGCCAATCTTTCATTTTCAACATTTTAAAGTAAATCTAAATTAAGGTGTAACACATGTATGCACATTTTGCATATAAACTGAATACAAGATTGGAAATATGAGTGCACATTCTTTCAAATCATACTTTTCTTATATATTCCAAGTGTATGTTTATCAGGTATAAACTCCAAGTTTTATCATTAATTCTTATGTTTCAGTTTATTATGAAAGAAAATAACATCAATGATCTATTTTTGGTTGTTGTTTGAATGAATATAATATCATGTGAACACTGTTGTTTTCTGTTTTGATGTATTTGTTTAGGAATTCTTCAGTAAATAATCTAATGATTACAAGCTCTGAAGTTGTCTCTTTTCAGTTTTAAGTTCTGAGATAACATGAGAACAACAAACAAAGAAATCCAACTATATAGAAATCAATGCATATATGTATATGTGTAAGCATTTATGTATATAGCTGTACACACACACACACACACACATGCATGCATGCATGCATATATACATATTCATATTGGTGCAGGAGCACCTCATCAAACTCTTAAAGATGACAAGCCAGACTTTGAGATGGGAGGATAAGGCATTAAATATGTCTTTAGAATGTTTTATATAGGTTTTCAATCATGCATTATGTGTTTGTAATAATGAACCCCATCTTGTGAGCCAAACTCCTATTTTGACATTTCTATGAGCCAATTAGGACTTTTAGACAATAGGGGATCAAATGTGTTATTTTTAGTGTTTTAAGATGTTTTAGGAGGGGTTTAACTTGACCCAAGGCATTAGGAGGCGAAAGATGACATTTTGACAACTTTTGCAAAAGTTGTCATGAGCAACTTTTATGCACTTCTTGCATTTTGTTAATTTGAAACTCCTCCAATGGCTCTAACCTCTTTATTTTTGGTTGAGAGAAGTTGTGGAATATTTTATACACCTCGTGGATCCAATTCCCAAGGAGGTGATTGTATGGAGAAGAGTTTTGATGCCAACAAACTAATAGAATTCTGAGTTTTTCCTGCAATTCTAGAGTTTTGGTCCGTGGTACGGTTCTGTACGGATTGGGATACATTCCCAATGATGTGAATTGGTTGGAGAGGAGAGTTAACTTTGTCTTGGTTTTGATTTGAATTCTTGATTGTGTGTGTTGCTCCTGATATTCAAGTTTTACTATAGGTACCTAGAAAACCCGAGTTTACCTTGGGTTTTTCCTCCTTCATGGCCATACCTTTCACTTTACCAATCTGAGGCTCATGGGATTTGGTGAAAGGAAAGTATGGTCAATGTATTCTAGGATTCCATGAGTGTTTTGGAGGAGGAGCAAGGGAGAGAAGTGTTTGGAGTGACCTTAGGTAGACATCTCTATGTGGCTACCTAGACCTTGAACAAACAAAAGTACCTTGTGTGTAAATGGCAATGATTCCAGGTGTGTAACCCTAGAATACCTATTGATTTATGTTTCCCAACATTCCCATGGGATGGTAATTGGCCGGTTCATTCATCTGAGCATAGTTGCTTCACAAAAGAGACCTAATTAGCCCTTTTAGGATAGTCAACATCCTACTGGCAAAGGCCTTTATTTTCCAGACCTTGACCTTTCCTTTTGGGGACTTGTATAACTTCCAAAAGGGTGTTTTAATCCATAATTGGTTTACCAATGTGTTTGGGAAAATTTGAACTTAAGGTCTCTTTACCCGTTAAATAGGGCTACAAGCAACTAGGCCTAATTGGGTGAGTTTCTTAAGGAATGGGCATGTATCCTTGCAACCGGTGCTTTGTCTGACCTTAGGGAGTCTTGTATGACCCAAAACCGGTATGAAAATTATTTGTAACCATTGAAGGTATCATGGAGTGTGTTGTAGCAAGATACCCATGATTGAGTAGGCAAGAGTCTTGGAGATGGTGAGAAGATTGAACTAAAGTTGTAGAGCCTTACCTTGATAGGATCCCATTCTTGTTTTAGGGGGTTAGTGTCATACATTTTGAGGTGTTTGGAAGGTTACAAGGAGGGCTATGCATCAAGTGGTATAAGAGCTAGTAACAGCTTTGGTATGGAGATAAAGAATTGAGAGATGTTAGAGGGACAATAAGAAGAGGTCCCTAGAGGACCAATCACCAACATGGAATTGGCAAAGATTGTGAGAGAGTAGGCCATTGCTTGCAAGGCAATGCAAAGGGATCTAGAGAGGTTGAGAGGTAGAGTAGATGGGAAGGAAGACAGAGGCACTGGTAGTGGTGATGAAGGGGATGAGGATGAGATCCCTATGCTGGAGGAAGAGGTGATTCCTCCTGACCAGAGGCACTTCCTTAATGCCCTCAAATCCATGGAGAGTAGAACCATGGAGAAGAAGTTTGATTTGCCAAATTTCACTGGAAAAATGGAACCAGATGTTTTGATGGATTGGATAGACTCCCTATCTAGTTTCTTTGAGTGTGAAGACATTCCAGGACACTAGAAGGTGAAGATTGCTAAGTCCAAGTTGAAGGGAGCAGCCCTAACTTGGTGGAACTTTGTCCAAGAGGAAAGAGAGAAGCACAATAAGCACAAGATTATTTCTTGGAAGAGGATGGTTTCCTTAATCAAAGAGGCCTATGTACCCAAAGACTATAAAATACAACTCCATAAGAGGAGATAAAATATCAAGCAGAAGGAGATGGATGTGAACTCATATATAGAGGAGTTCCAAAGGCTATGCATGAAGTCTAAAACAAAAGGTGAAGAGAGTGAGAAAGTTGCCTGGTACCTAAATGGATTAAGGTACAACATTCAAGAAAAATTGAACCTTCTTAGCTCGGACACCGTTGGTAGATGCCATCAACTTTCTATCAAGGTGGAAGAGAAGATCAAAAGGAGACAAGAGAAGAATAATAAAGGAAGAGGAAGACAAAAAAGGGGTGGAAGAAATTTTTTCAGAAGTAAAGGAAACGACTTTGGAAATCAAGGTGAAACCAGTCAAGAATGCACTAAAGGAGAGAGCAGTTCCAATAACAATGGAGGATACAATCAGAGGAAGAAGACCACCATTTAGAGGGAGATATCAAGGTAGAGGTCCAATCAGATGTTATAACTACAATCAATAAGGACACATGGCCAATAGATGCCTGGATAAACTTACTAGTTCCATGGGAGAAAGGAGAAGTAACTTGATTTTAGAGGCTGACTGCCAAAGTGTGGCAAGTGCAAACACATACCAAAGTGTCAATACCCCTGACAACTATGGATACCCTAAAAGAGGTGAAGCTTTGATGATCAGAAGAGCAGTAACCACTATGAAGATGTTTGATAGAGAGCCCCCATAGAGGAAGTCTCTATTCAAGACCACTTGCAAAGCAGGTGGAAAGGTCTACAAGGTCCTAATAGATTCTGGTTCAACTAAGAACTTTGTGTCTCTAGAGATGGTGGAGAAACTGAAGTTGAGGAGACTACCTCACCCTTACCCCTACAAGGTCTCATGGCTCACACAAGGACAACAAGTTGTTGTGGAAGAGCAGGCTTGGGTGGAATTCTAGATTGGAACCTATAGAGATAGGTTGATGTTTGACATTGAAAAAATGGATGCTTGCCATCTCCTATTTTGGAGACCATGGTAGTTTGATTTGAAGGCACAACATGATGGTGTTAGGAATACATATTCCATCACCAAGGATGGTAAGGTGATTGAGTTGCTACCTTTAATGGAGGATGAGGAGGAGACCAAACAAAAGGAGGCCAAGGTGTTGGTATTAGGAGGAAAGAAGTTCATGAAGAACATGGAAAATGAAGGCATGTCTTATTATGCCCTTATCCCTATTCCAACAGTAACAAAGGTGGAGAGGTCTGAGGATAAGAAAGAGGACATATTGAGGTTGATTGAACCTGCAATGTAGCAACTACTAGACAAATACAAGGGTGTCATTTCTGATGGCATGCCAAGGTCACTACCTCCCATGAGGGGCATAAACCATTGTATAGACCTTATACCTTGATCCACCTTTCCTAATAAAGCAACACACAAGCTCACACCAGATCAGAATGTTGAGATGGAAAAACAGGTTGAAGAATTGCTGGAATCTGGATTGATTGGCAAAAGTTTGAGCCCATGTGCAATCCTTGCAGTCTTGGCCCCCAAAAAGGAAGGCACTTGGAGCCTTTGCACCAATTCAAGAGATATCAACAAGATTACTATCAGATATAGGTTTCCCATGCCTAGGATTGAAGATTTGTTAGATTGTTTGGGGGGTGCTAGGTATTTTACAAAAGTTGATTTAAAGAGTGGCTATCATTAGATTAGGATTAGGTTGGGAGATGAATGGAAGACTACATTTAAAACAAATGAGGGGTTGTATGAGTGGAAATTCATGCCCTTTAGCTTATCCAATGCACCTAGTACCTTTATGAAGTTAATGAATGAAGTCTTGAGGGATTTCATAGGGAAATTTGTTATAGTCTACCTATATGACATTCTAGTTTTCAGTCAAACCAAAGGAGAACATCTAAAGCATGTAGACCTGGTCCTAAGAAGATTGTATGAAGAACAATTAATGATCAACTTGGAAAAGTGTTTCTTTATTTAGGAAGAGATCATTTACTTGGGATTTGTAATCTCATATGGTGAATTGAAAATGGATCAAGAAAAGGTGAGTGCCATATTGTCTTGGCCTACACCTAGGACAATGAATGATGTTAGAAGTTTCCATGGATTAGCTACCTTCTATAGGAAGTTTATAAAAGGTTTTAGCCATATTTGTTCCCCTATGCTTGATACAATAAAGGGAGGACAAAAGTGCTAGTTTAGTTGGACAGAAGAAGAAGATAACTCTTTTGAAACATTGAAGAGAAAAGTTGTTGAGCAGCCGGTCCTTGCCCTACCTGATTTCAACAAGATCTTCCAATTGGAGTGTGATGCTAGTCACATGGCTATTGGAGTAGTGCTCAGTCAAGAAGGAAGACCTATTGATTTCTTCAGTGAGAAGTTGAATGAGGCAAAGAGGAGATATTCATCTTATGACCTAGAGATGTATGCTCTAGTCCAATCCTTGAAAAAATTGAGACACTACTTGCTACGAAAAGAATTCATAGTTTTCACAGACAATCAGCCCCTTAGCTTCATAAATAGTCAAGAAAAGTTGAATCACTGGCACATGAAGTGGGTAGAGACCCTACAAGCTTTCACTTTCAATCTTAAGCATAAGAAAGGAGTCAAGAATAAGCCGCCAGATGCTTTGAGCAGAAGAGTCCTAATTGCAAATCAAATTCAGTCAGCGAGTGTTGGAATAGACTCTTTGAAAGCCATGTATGAGGATGATGAAGATTTTGGAGAGGCCTATAAGGTATGCACTTCATTTGATGAACGGTTTCATGTTGAGTATTCTGAATTTTTGATTAAAAATGGATTGTTGTTTAAGGGTGCACAACTATGCATACCCAAATGCTCTATGAGACTGAATAACATTAAGGAAAAGCATTGTGGAGAAATGGCAGGCCATTTTGGTCTTGAAATGACACTAGATTTGGTAAAAAGACACTATTTTGGCCCAAACTATAGGCAGATGTTAGGAGATTCGTGGAGACATGTGTGATCTGCCAAAAGGAAAAAGGAAAGTCCACCAATGTAGGCTTATACCATCCTTTACCCATACCTTTAAGACCATGGGAAAGCATAAGTATGGATTTTGTTTTAGGATTGCCTAGGACAAGGAAAGGATATGATAGTGTTTTTGTAGTGGTGGATAGGTTTAGTAAGATGGCACATTTATTGCCATGCAAAACTACTTGTGATGCTTCTTACGTAGCAGACTTATTCTTTAAGGAGATTGTTCGGATACATAGTTTGCCTTTGACTATAGTCTCTGATAGGGATGTAAAATTTATTGGTCACTTCTGGAGGACCCTTTGGAAGAAGCTTGGTACAAATTTATCCTTCTCCTTAGCCTACCATCCCCATACAAATGGTCAAACTGAAGTTGTAAGCACTTCACTAGGGAATATACTAAGGTGTTTGACTAGACGACATGGAGAAAGGTGGGATGGTATATTGTCTCAGGCAAAATTCTCCTATAATGATATAGTGAATAGGAGTACCGATAAGTCACCTTTCCAAATTGTATATGGCATCCACCCAAGGGGTGTGCTGGAGTTGAGAGAGATACCTCAAGGAGAAGCCATTAGTGCAGATGGAGAAACCTTTGCTACTTCCATAAAATAAATCCATGACCAAGTGAAGACTCATCTTCAACAATCTGCAAAGAGATATAAAACTCATGATGACAAAAAGAAGAGAGATGTTCAGTTTGTTGTGGGAGACTTGGTGTGGGTCCACTAGAAGAATGAAAGACTTCCAAAAGGAAGATACACAAAGCTGATGCAAAGAAAGATTGGACCCTACCAAATCTTGAAGAAATGTGGTTCAAATGCCTATGAAATTCAACTACCATCTGATCTTGGTTTGTCACCTATTTTTAATGTTTGTGACTTAACTCTATATAAGTGTAGTGTTGATGCAGGTGAAGACCCAATTCAGGACATTGTTGATTATGACATTCCCAAACATGACCCACCAAAGTTGCATAAGGTTCTAGACACTAAGGTTGCAAAGCGAACTAGGAGAAAAGTTTACATGGATTATTTGGTGGCTTGGAAAGGACAACCCGATTCTGAAGAAGTCTGGATGGTAGAGCAACAGATCAAAGATTATGGTGCAAACCTACAAACTCTCATCTCAAGTGGACTTGAGATTTCTTCTTCCGGGGAGCATGGTGCAGGAGAACCTCATCAAACTCTTCAAGATGACAAGCTAGACTCCGAGAAGGGAGGATAAGGCATTAAATATGTCTTTAGAATGTTTTATATATGTTTTCAATCATGCATTATGTGTTTGTAATAATGAACCCCATCTTGTGAGCCAAACTCCTATTTTGGCATTTCTATGAGCCAATTAGGACTTTTGGACAATAGGGGATCAAATGTGTTGGTTTTAGGTTTTAAGATTTATTTGAAGGGGAATGAATTAAGGATTATTTGATTATGGAATTAGAGGGAAATTCAAATTATGAATTTGAAATGTAGGAAAAATGTAAATTTAGAAGAATAAAGTTAGATTAATTAAATAATTAAAATTATTTAATTAATGAATAGGAATAATTAGTAGAGAGTGTTTGTAGGTGTGGCCCATTTTAGGTGTTTGCATTTTTCCCCTCTTTGAAACGATGTGATTTGAGCATTGTTTCAAAGAAGAATAGGTAAATCTCTGCCCCAGTGGCGACATGGTGATGTGTTGTCCCCTCAGGAAATCATACATTTTTTTTTTGAATTTAAGGCTAATTTGATGATAATGTGACCAGCAATCCAAAAATGTAGTCTTCTCATAACATGTGGTTCATGGGATCAACTTACAATGCTCAAAAGGAAAAAGGGATCACGACCAATGCAATACAAAACCCTAATTAGGGAAATTAAGGCTATAAATGGGATATTGGAGGCTCATTTGGGTTCATTTATGCATCATGAGTTTGAGAATCTTGAGAGAGGAGAGAGGCTTTTAGAAATTGTTGTGGAGGTATGACAGCCATTTGGCAAGAGTTGCATCACACATAGAAGGTTTAGACCTTTGACAAGCCAATTGGGACATGGGACAGGGTAAGTACTTGACCCTATCTTGTCAATTTGATGCATTATTTGGTAGAGATGGAGGTGATGGAGGAGATGGAGGGGTTGGAGGATATGTCCTAGTTTTTGGTGTTGCTCCACAAGTTAGAGATGTGTAGATGGTGGATGTAACCATATACTCATCAAAAGCCATATACTCTATCGTATGTGACTTTAGTTTCACATTGCATCTATGCTTCTAAAGCCATATACTCTATCATATGCGACTTTAGTTTCACATTGCATCTATGCTTCTAAAGCCATATACTCTATCGTATGGGACTTTAGTTTCACATTGCATCTATGCTTCTAACACTTCATCACTATTTGTACTTCATTTACCACTTTCTAGCTCAAATTCCCCTTCAGTGTTCAAGTTATCCTCTTCCCATCTATTTGAAAGTATAGAAATAGTGTAAAGATTTTTAACATCTTGTTCGATTTTCTCTTGTGCAATTTCCTCAATATAACTTTTATCATCTGGGTCACCTAGGGGAATTTTGACTATTTTGGTTTCATTAACAAAATATATCTCCTCTTTTTCGGAGTCTACAATGCCATTTGTATTTGTAGACACCCAAAATTGTCATGTCTAATTAAATAAATATTTTATTTATTTAATTATCTAAGCTCAATTCTTCTATTAATTAAATAAATCTTTATTTATTTAATTAATTCAATTATCCTCTTCTAGCCTTATTTCTCATTTAAATAAATACATTTATTTATTTAAATTATCCTTTTCCTAAATTAAATAAATATCTTATTTATTTAATTGATCCCACTTCTTCTATTAATTAAATAAATCTTTATTTATTTAATTAATTCATTAACCTTTTCTACCTATGACACATGTCATTCATCTCTTAATTCATACACTACCTACCCTTTCATTATTTTATTATTTCTTTTACCTACCCTCTAATCATAGCCGACCTCCTTTTACACCTCTCAATCTTATCCCTCCATTTCATATAGTGTCTTCTATATAAGGAGATGCTTCCTTCATTATCAAACCCTAATGATTTACCTAATGATGCATCCTAACTACTTGAGCAATTGACTACACTACGATCCTACTTGCAACCACATTCCGTTCTTTGTTGAGCTCTTGTGCATATAAAATCTGAGAACAAATATATCAAGCAAGATCAATGGAGATAGGAAGAATGGAGATCAAAACCCTATTGGACATGTGATGGTATAATCTTTGTGATTTCATTTGATTTGCATTGTCTTAGGTAATCTTCATATGTTATGGTGGATCTTTGTTGTTGTTAGGCTAGGGTTTTTGTGGTTGAATTCATTTAGCCTTTCAATATTGTTATTATTGTTATCCATTTTCACCATATACATTTTGGCATGCCTGGTGGGACTCTTGTCCCTTTTTGCATTTAACATCTTTGTTGCAGATTTTGCATTTTGAAGTTGCAGATCCGACGTTTTCAGTAGCATTTTTGATATTTCCGCGTCTGCGTACTTTCGGATCGCTTTTTGATTTTCTGGCGCATCTGCGACATCTAGAATTGCGTCTGTGTTATTGGCAATATTTTATTTTGCAGGTTCTAGGAAAGCGCATTTGTATTCTAAAGTCACGTCTGTGATGTTTTTTGCAGCGTCTGTGTCCAGAAGGCACGTCTATGTTCTGTAGTTGCGTCTGTGCTTTACAGAACCATGTCTGTGTCACCCAGGTGCATTTGTGTTGAGGGTAACTGCATCTGTGTTCACCAATTCAAGTTTTGGGTTTTTATTGATTCAGTTTTCGGATTTTTGCATTTAGGGTTTCAGATCTGGTTTATTTTGAGCTAACATTTTTAGATCTAGCTAACAAATTTGGTGCATCTTGTCTTGAAGGCTAAATCATTTGGTTGAAGGCCCCTATTTTCACAAAGTCTTTTGGGTTTAAAATTTACCTAACTTGTGTGCTTGCAGGAAGGGGTGATCATTTGAAACAATCCAAACTACTAACAAATATTTGTTGCAGGACCTTGGCAAGGGTTTTTTTGATTTTTATTGTGTGCCTTGTTTTCATAGACTAGCAAACACTTCAATTGGTGCACTAAAATTGAATCATTGTCTTTTGTGTCTTGAGCAATAGGCTCTTTTTGTTTAATCTTTAGAGGGCCTGTCTTCCCATGTGGTCATTAGGACTACTAGTGAGAAGAGAACGACCCAAGTGGTAGCAAAAGAAAAGCCATCTTCTTCCAAACCACTATAAATAACTGTATTCATGGTGAAAACTATGAATAATGTGTGTTGATTAGTTCATACTGACACTATGTCTCCCCATAAACCTGTTTGATCAAATTTATTTGATCAGTTGTAGGGCGTAACCCCTACCGGCTGGGAGCCTTCTGTATTTATAGAGCTGAAAGTGCCGCATGTATGGCCACATGAGCGGATGCCCTTACTAGCACCTTTTTGTTTTAGAAGCCCAAATCCTTCTAGTTGTTGGGGCAAGAGGTCGGACCTCTGGTAGCAACCCACACACATATGGTTCTCAGTAGAGATACAAAGTTCACCACGGGGAGTTTTCGTGGGGACTGATGCTTGGCTGACCCGAGAAGTGAGTGCCGAGGGTGGAGCCAGTGAGGTAAAGAATCTAAGTATCCGCTTTGAATAGCATAGCCTCGGGGGTAAAACCCCATGTGGGATCAACAACTATTGTCTTGGCTAGCCATAAGAATTGTGCTTGACTTATGTTAAACATTCAAAACATTCAAGACCAAACAACAAAACATTGTGTCTTTTGTGTCTTCAAGTGTATGCACAACATTTTTACATCAAACAACACACTTTTCTTGGAGACATTTTGAGTCTAGACACTTGCAAACATTGAGTCCTCATCAACATTGTGTCCTCTTGTCACAAACAGTCAAACAGTCAGATTTGGTCACAACAAAACAACTTTACAGATTGGAAAAATTGCACAAAATTTTACAGAAACGCGTCTGTGTCGGGCATAATAGCGTCTATGTTGTTTAGCCGCGTCTGTGAAGGGCAGAATCGCGTCTATGTTCCAACAGTAAACATTACACTTTGCAAAAAAATCTTAGAAATGCGTCTGTGTCGGGAAACCGCGTCTGTGAAGTATACAGGCGCGTCTATGTCCAGAATTGAAAAAAACTGTTACAGTCCAGCAAACAAACACAGTTAGTTTCAGAATTCTTGAGTTTCCTAGGTCATTTCTCTAGGGTTTCATTTAGCAGTCAACCTGTCCTTGGGTCTCACACAATCCATCATTGCTTTACATCTCTCATTACATTCACAATTGTCTAAACTTGAGTCAAAAGGTCACTTTCTTGTCCTCATCATACTTTGTCAACACACTACATACAACAACACTTTGCTAAGTGGTCCCTCATCAAGGTTTCTTACCTTTGGGTCTCATTTGGTCTTACTTAGAGTCAAGGTCAACTTACCTCATCAAGAGAAACTATCCTCTCTTTGGAAGTCACACCTACTCTACTACATACATGCTTGGTCTTATACTTTGGACATTGCAAGTACACCTCAAAATCATTTACATTCCATCCAACTCTTGGTCTTCCATACCTAGTTCATGGTTGAAACCCATCTTCAAAAATATAGGAGAGAAACTAAAGAGGCTCAAGAGTCCGCAAACATGAGTTCTTATGAGTATGACAATGATATCTTTTTCAATTCTAATCATACTACGTTACCTGACATGGATGCCTATAGAAACATTCCAAATGTTGAGAACATGGACACTATAAACAACAATGCTACACACAATGACAATGTTGACAACTTTTCAATACATTCAGCAGATGTGGAAGAATCCATTATGAATCCCCATTTCAATTGATTGGTTGAGGAAATAATGAGAAGGGATAGACAATACTTCTTACAAATGATGGCACAAAGTGGAGCCAAGATACCTCATGATTTTGACATGTCTCAAATAATGGAAAATCGACCTTTACAACAACCTCACTCCAACATGGATCAAAGAAGACCTAATAGTGGAGGAAATAGAGGACCACACATGGTACCTAAATCACCATCAGCTTTGCTTCAAAAACCAGAGGTCCCACATACACATGGTCAAGCATATGATACTCACCTTCATAGACCATTATGGAAGTCTTATGCAGACAAATATGCTCAATCACATACTAATGCTAAGGGTCAACCACCAAAGCAATTGGATATTCAAAGGCATGCTCAAAATTTGGACACAAGAAAACCTCATGTCAAATTTGGGGGCAACACATTAGAACATGACATGCCTGTAGAATATGGTATACATGCACAAAATAGATATGGTGTTCCTCAACATGAATCTATACCAAGTGGTCCATATACACAGCATCACTATAGACCTCCTCCATAGGAACATGTGTATGATCAATATCATCCATATATGCAACATGCTCCTCCTCCAATTGGTGCCTCAAGCATGGGGTATGGTCCAAGAAGTCGATCCCCACCTAAGAGCAATTTGGAACAACAAATTAGGGACTTACAAAAGAAAATGGAGGACATAAATACACCGAAGCCAACATACACAATGAGAGACATATGTCCTTATCCATTTGACAAGAGCATTCCAATGCCTCCATTTCCTACACACTTTGTGATGCCTAAATTTGATAAGTATAGAGGAAAAGGGGATCCTAAGGCACACATAAGACAATTTTTCACAGCTTGCATTGAGGTAGCAGCAGAAGAGACATATTTGATGAGATTATTCCCACATAGCCTAGGCGATCAAGCTATGGAATGGTTCTCCCAACTTCCACCTGGAATTAAGTCATGGGGTGATCTAGCAGAGGCATTTATCCAACATTTCTCCTACAACATAGAGACAGACATATCAATCACTACTTTGTGCAACACCAAGCAAAAAGAGGGAGAATCTTTTGCATCATTCTTACAAAGATGGAGAAATCTAGCTAGCAGATGCTCTTGTGAAATTCCACAAAAACAAATGGTAGAAATGTTCACCCAAAATGTTAACAAAGAGATTGGTTATGACTTAAGGAAAGCTTGTTTGTCCACCTTCAAGGACATCATTGAAAAAGGCTTAGCAATAGAAAAGGTCCTAATTGAACAAGGAGTTATTAATATATTCAAGGAAAACAAGGATGACTTTAAAGGAAAAGACAAGCCAAGATTTTGGAATAAAAATAAGAACACAGTCAATGATGGTGTTGTTGATGCCAACATAGTGCGACCCAAATTCATTTTTTCTGGATAAAGTTCTACAAACAATCAAGTGAATACTCAAACAACTTCCAGATCACGAAGGAAGTATACTCCATTGGGAGAACCACTTGAGTCAGTTTTCAAGAAGCTAGTGGCAAACAAGGTAATCACAGTGCCAGATTTTCCTCCATATGAACCAAAGGTTAAACCAAATTGGTGGAATGATGATGAGTATTGTGAATTTCATAAGAGCAAGGGTCATAAGACAGGAAATTGTCATCGACTGAAGAACATCATACAAGATCTCATTAATAGACGTGACATTGAGATTGAGGGACATTCATCTAATCAAGAACATGAGATGTTTAAGGAACCATTCCCAAAACATGACAAGGGAAAAGCTAAAGCCACAGAGGATCAAACCAACTATACCAGAGCATCCTATAACTATGATTCAACTATCAATCACATCTTGATGGACAATTACGTCTCTACTATTATCATCAAGGACAAAGCGTCTGAGAATTCTACCTAGAGACCCAAGATTGTCCTAAAAGGTGTTGGATCGTCTTCGGAACCTACCTCTGAATGTCATGTTCCAACCCACCGAGGTAAATTCACTTTGCAAAGTGCTCCAGCTAAAAACACCGCTTCCTCATCAACCAAACCTGAGTATGACCTTGTAGAACAGTTAGGGAAGACACCTGCGCTCATCTCCATACTTGAGCTAGTACGCATATCTCCAGCACATAAAGCCATTCTTGACAAAATCTTGAGAGATACTGATGTTCCTACTGATCTGAATGTGGACTAGTTTCAAGCCATGGTGGGATACCTTTCCATTCCACACTCCCTTACATTCACAAAAGCCGATGACGCCTCCGTAAGTCAGCCACATAATGCACCATTACACATTGAAGCCTTCATACACAAACATCGAATAAAAAGGGTCCTGATAGATGGAGGAGCAGGTCTAAACGTTTGCACATTAAGCACTATTACACAATTGGGATATTCTGATAAAGTTGTGAATTCTACAAATCAAATCACCATTAAGGCATATGATGACGAAGAGCGTTCATCCAAGGGCACAGTCACCTCACCTCTCAGAGTTGGGCCAGTTACAAAGGATGTGGTTTGTCAAGTCCTGGATTTAAATCTCACTTATAACATATTGCTAGGACATCCTTGGATTCATGAAATGAGGGTAGTCCCATCCACATATCACCAATGCATTAAGTTTCCTCATAATGGCATGGAAGTAACAGTTAACGGTGATCCTAATCCATTCATATACTGCAATAACCTGAAATCAAAGACTGAGACCATCATTCCCAGTAATCGTGAGGCTGTTCCTTCGTTAGCATACATTGATCCTGAGTCATTAAAACCTTCGACATCAAAAAAAGGTGAGCTTAAAGGCAAGTTTCAGGACAAAGGCATGGGGGAATATACTTTCAATCAAACCATGCACTTGCGACAAGTCATGAGTTCCCCAAAAGAATATGGAAGACCACATCCTAACACGCAAGTATCCATCATGATGCTCAAATGGAACCCTACTACCTTTCAAAGATGGGGTGAACTAGAAGAGGAAGATCTATACAAATGCTTTTCAGGGACAATGAAGAGGAAACACAAGACCACATCAACCTACCATGTGAGAAATATGACAAAGGCTTTAAAATTCTACAAAAATTCGGGTATGATGGAAAAAGCCCCCTGGGGTTATGAAAGGAAGGCATCATTGAACCTTTACAACCTGAATTGACCTTAAAAAAGGAATGCTCGAAAGGACTTGGTTTCTTAACTTCCAAGGTCCACACCCAAAGGACAGAAGAAGCTTTACAAATCAAAGCTACCAAAATGCAACAAGAGGATCGCTATTCCACAGATTCTAATGAATGGGAATGGGGTTCAGACAGGTCTTCCAGTGACTACGAGCTCACCGAGATATTCAGAGAGCCAGATGAACCCATAGAAGAAGAGGAATTTTATAACAAGTTTAGAGTCAGTCAAGAAACAACCCATGAGGATTCCATACAGTCCTTGTCTCACGGTTCTAGGTTGAAATCACATAGGATGAGAACACCTGTCCCGAAATGCGCTACTAGTGATGATAATTTGGATTCACTCGTGATCGAGACTAATGAGGAGAGTGCCATCGATGACCTCAATAATTACCTTGACATACTCGAATATAACTGCATCTTCACTCTTAGCTCCCCTAACTTCGAAGACATTAACGGCCTTCCCCTTTTCCACCACCAACTCATTGACTGGGATCATGAAGGACCTGCACAGTTTGATACATTCCAAAACGATGAAGCTTTTATTGACTATCTTGGCATATGGGATGATCTTCCCCCTGGAGACCATAAAGCAGGATACACTATAGAACTCAATAGCATGGCATATTTTGGTGAGGGTGTCGGACCTTCCAGTCGCAAAAATGTGAAAATAAGAACAAATCAAGGGTCTTATGGCGAAAACCACACTGTGGCGCTGTCTGACCCCAAAAAAATAAAAAGAAAGGACGTATCTGAGGGCAAAAACCTCTCTAAGGCACCCAAAGATGGAAGGCTCGACATTCTCCCAGCATCATATGAGGAAAAGTCATCCATGTTGGTAGAGGAGACTATAAAAACAAACATTGGTACAGAAGAGGTTCCACACAACATATTCCTAGCTCAATCATTGACAGAGTCTGAAAGGTCAAAATTCATAAGTTTCTTCAAAGAACGACAAATCAACTTTGCCTAGTCATATGCTGATATGCCTAGATTAGATCCGGATTTGGTAATGCATCATCTGACAGTCAAACCGGGGGCAAAACCAGTGAAACAGAAATTAAGAAAAATGCATCCACAAGTGGCATTACTAGTCAAAGCGGAACTTGAGAAGTTATTGGATGTTGGATTCATACGCCCAATCGATTATCCCGAATGGATCTCCAACTTGGTACCTGTGAGTAAACCAGATCGCAGCATTAGAATATGTACAGATTTCAGAGACATCAACAAAGCTTGTCCAAAAGATGACTTCCCATTGCCAAATATTGACTTGATTGTTGATCTCACAGTAGGTCATGAAATGTTATCATTGATGGATGGGTTCTCTGGTTATAATCAAATAAGGATCGCTCCCGAGGATCAACACAAAACATCATTTACTTGTCCGTGGGGAACTTTCTACTAGAATGTCATGCCTTTCGGGCTAAAGAATGTAGGTGCGACATATCAAAGAGCCATGACCACTATCTTTCATGATCTCATGCACGTAACTATGGAAGATTATGTCGATGACCTCTTGGGAAAATCAATAGATAGAAATACACATTTGGACATACTTTCAGTCATCTTTGATCAGTTGGAAAAATACAAAGTAAGATTAAACCCCAAGAAATGTGTCTTTGGAGTAACCTCCGGGAAGCTCCTAGGATTCATTGTATCCAAAAGAGGAATTGAAGTTGATCCAACAAAAGTCAAGGCCATCTTGAAAATGCAACCACCAAGAAATATCAGTCAACTTCGATCCTTACAAGCCAGACTCTAGTCCATCCGAAGATTCATAGCCCAACTGGCAGATAAGTGTAATCCTTTTCAGCACCTGCTACATAAAAACATCAAATTCAAGTGGGATGATAACTGTCAACAGGCTTTCTAGACACTCAAAGATTATCTTCTAAATCCGCTAGTTCTGATGCCACCAGTTCCAGATCAACCACTGTTATTATACATATCAGCTACTCCAACAGCACTGGGGGCACTCTTAGCACAACAAATTACTGAGGGCAAGGAAAAAATAGTATACTACATCAGTCGCATGTTGGTGGGATATGAGCTAAACTACACACCAATTGAGCATGCATGTCTCACCGTGGTCTTTGCTTCGCAGAAATTACGACATTACATGCTCACTCATAAGACTAAGTTAGTTGCAAGGATAGACCCATTGAAATACCTTCTCAAAAAGAAACACTTACTGGGTGACTGGCCAAATGGGTAATGATCCTGAGTGAATTCGACATTGAGTATGTGGATAGAAAAGCAATAACAGGACAAGCCATTATAGATCAATTAGCAGATGCTCCCATGATAGATGATGTTCCTCTAAGTTCTGAATTTCCAGATGAATCCATTTTGACAATGTCACATGCAAAGCCATGGCAACTGTACTTCGACGGCTCATACACACAACATGGGGTAGGAGCTGGCATCCTCTTTATAACTCCTCAAGGGGATTCTATACCAAAATCATACCACTTATCATTTCCTTGCACTAACAATATAGCGGAATATGAGGCATTAACAACAGGATTACGAATTGCAGTTCAATGGAAGATCCAGGAGCTTCGTGTTTTTGGGGACTCCCAACTTGTCATCCATCAAGCATCTTGATTACCAAACAAAAGATGAAAAATTAATGCCTTATAAACAAATGGTGGATGACCTGAAACAACACTTCACAAAGATAGACTTTGAGCAGATACCAAGAGAACAGAATCGCACCGCAGATGCCATGGCTACAATTGCTTCCCTGATTGATTTACCTCCAAACGAGACCCGCTATGAGTTCTTGGTGGATAACCTTTTGGTCCCTTCATATGAGATCATGCCTACTGAGATGATATGCATTGTCGGTCCTGAGTCCCAGTTATACGGTTCCATTTTCACATACCTACGTGACAATACTTTACCTCCTGATCTATCAAATAACCAATGTCGCACTTTCATTCACCAATCCTCTTGATATGTCATTTTAGCTGATATCCTATACCGGCGAGGTCTAGATGGCACTCTTCTTAGATGTTTAGAAAGCGACGAAGCTCAGATTGCGTTACGGGAAGTGCATGAAGGGATATGTGGTCCGCATGCTAGTGGTCCTACCTTGGCCAAGAAACTCATCAGGACTGGATATTACTGGCCCAATATGGAGAAAGACTCATATCAGTTTGTCAAGAAATGTAAGCAATGTCAAATTCATGGAGACCTCATACATGGGCCAGCACAAGAACTTCAACCACTTGCGTCTCCTTGGCCCTTTTGTCAGTGGGGACTCGATCTCATAGGCAAGATTCACCCTCCTTCTTCCAATGGTCATAAATTCATTATCACTACCATAGAGTATTTTACAAAATGGATTGAAGCCGTGCCTCTCACACAAGTTACTAGAAAACAGATTGCTACATTCATCCTCAACTATATCATTTGCCGATACGACATTCCTGTTTCCATTATCTCTGATAACGGGCGTCCCTTCAAAAATCAGGATGTTCGTGAACTCTGTGACCACTTTCATATATCCCATCATTTCTCCACACCATATTACCCCCAAGGTAATGGCTAGCTTGAGGCGTCTAACAAAACAATCCTTAAAATCCTAAAGAAGACAGTCGACGATGCTGGTCATAATTGGCATATCCAACTTAATCCTGCACTTTCGGCCTACCACACAAGTGTTTGCACACCTATAGGAGCTACACCCTATTCACTTGTCTATGGCGCTAAAGCTATCTTTCCTATTGAGGTTGAGCTACCCTCTTTACGGGTTTCTTTGCAAAACATCATCAGTGATGAAGACTATAGGGTCTCTCGCTTACAAGAGCTAGAACTACTGGATGAACAAAGACAAACTGCTTTTAATCATCTCAAGGCTTATCAACAATGAATGAGTCACAACTACAATCACAAGGTCAAGCCTCGCACATTTGAGGTAGGGGATTTAGTTCTCAGAGAAAATCCTAAAAATCAATAAGACAGAGAGAAGAAGGGCAAGTTCGAACCAAACTGGCTTGGTCCCTACATTATTATAGTAGCATATGGATCTGGTGCATATCAGCTCTCAACTACAGAAGGTGAACCTTTGGAGGATCCTATCAACAGCATGCACCTTCGTAGGTTCTACACATAGCTCTTCGGAATATCCTAATTCAAAACTACAAAAAAATCAAAAATTCAAAAAAAAACAAACAAAAAAATTATAAAACATAAAAATCGTTACTTGGTGAAAACTTGGCAAACAGGCGCCTTGTGACACAAAAAACATTGAAAAATCGAAAAAAGTAAAGAGAAATAATTTCGTCCAATGGTGAAAACCACTTCGGTGGTGCCCTGGGCAAGTACCATGGTGAAAACTAGGTCACCAGCACCATGTGTAGAGACATTGCTCCTCCCTCCTTCAGGATTCACTTTCATCCTTTCACTTTGCACACACTCACAACCTATTCGTTCATAATAAACTTACACATTCCCATCATGGCTTGTTATTGATCTACCTAAGATTGGTTAGCCATTCATAATAAACCTCCCTTTTCACTCCCTTTCCATCCATAATAAATCAGATCCTATCTGTGGCTAAGGCAAATCCTACGTCTAGTGATGGGTGTGGAACTGAGAACATCACATGTTTGGGGGAGTACAGTTTCTTCCAGCTTCCTTCAGTCTATCCGTGCATAATCTGCAATAAAGCAACATTTGCATCATAGATCCGCAATAAAGTTCCATCTTCTCCACAATAAGGCATCAGTTTCATGGATTCAGTCAGTTTCAGATGAGACACAACAACAACAATGGGCTTCAACAAATCAAATCTTTCAGCAGACTCAGACAACATTATGGTTCAGTGCTATCTATCCTTTCTGTGAAAGTAAACATTGTGACCACAATCAAATAAGACTTATACAAGTGACAAGAGACACTAAATTTGAGGACTACAGTGGATGTTGGTGTCGAGTCTTGGTTTTCTTTTGATTTTATCTTTTGGTGACATGTCTTTTATCTTTTTCGGGATGTCTCTGACTAGAGATTCTATCTCCAGGATGTCTTTGACTAGAAAGGCGAGGATGGGGTATTGTCACCTATTTGTATTTGCTGTCTGTGGATTGTCTTTTAGTAATGCTATGACTTGTCCAAGGATATGAGGACACTGAGAGTCTAGTGTGAACTGGGGCATTCCTTGTTTGGGACTGTCTTATCTCCTTGCAAACGGGTACAATGACTTTTTGGGTCAAACATATGCCTTGATTGTCATAACCTACTTGCCATAATAAAGCTCAATGATGGTAACGCACAAGAAGCTCTTTCACTTTCATATCTTCTGTCTTCCATCCCCCTTTCTTGATTGACTTCCATCGTCCTTCTTGAGTCTGCGTAGCCTGCTATCACATGACTGAGTATAATGACACACCAAAAACATTTGCATTTCATGTAGTTGCACCTGCATTACCACATATAAGCATTTCATACATACATATAGATATCAAAATTGCATCACATCCTGCACACAACACCTGTTAGCACAATTTACATTTTGCATTATCATATTCATTTGTATTTCATACATTCACATTTTCATCATGCATACACATTAAACACATAAAAGAACAAAAATATTGCATTGCATCATATAAATATTTACATCCATAGCATAAAACATACATCACATAAGAACATCTCATCACATAGGTACACATGCATATAGCTACCGCAAAAATGAATCATCTCATATATATAATCATAAAGTGTCATGATACAATGATGTCAAAATCATATGGATACAAAAGCACCTGCAGGTGTCTACAATACAAAAATGGTGCAATACTGATACAAAGGGAAGCCCTCTATGGCTATGATGAACTCCCTCCCTCGGAGCCGCCTGGCCTCGACGGAATCTGAGCCCCTGAAGGACCCACCCCAGGATCATCTCTCCTATCTCCTCTATCTGGTGGTGGTGGATGACCCATAACCCCACCACTCGATGCCTGTCTCCTCTGGCTCCCTCCTATAGCTGTCGCTATATGCGATGGTCTATGGAAGCTCCTCACTTGTTGATCTGCTAGCACTGCACCATAGTAGAGATCTCTTCAGTAGGAAATCTCCTCCTCTACTCGCAGGACATAAGCATATCCTACCCCTGTATCCTCCATTGCCTGTCTCCCGGCCCTCAGTGCTGTCTCAGCCTCTGTATAGTGCTGGATAGCCTGATCCTGCTCCTGCTTAGTATCTCTGAGCCTTGTCCTGAGCTGATCTCTCTCCCTCTCTAGCTCCTGGATCTCATCTGCCTGGCCCTGCAAGATCTCCCTAAGCTCTAGTAGCTCATCCTCCACTAGGTCAGCCCCCTCTACCTCTGCCTGTGGCTCCCCCTGTACGGGTGCCTACCCCTGTGCCTGTACCTGTATTGGTACCTGTCTCTGTCCCTGTCCCTATCCCTGTACCTGTCTGGGACCCTGTGCTGCTGGCACCTATAGCAGCAATCCACCGCAACCCCTCACTACCCGAGCCTGCCTCTCCTCGCCACCCTCCCTCCAAGGTGCAACCCTCCTCTCTCCAACTACTCCCCTCCTCCTCCATCAACCTCTGCCCCCATCACCTCTACCATCATCATCATCATCACCACCCCCATCTCCATCCAATGCCTCTCCCAGATCTGTCAAGCGTGGGAAGGGATGCTCTGCCTAGTAAGCTGTATACTCAACATCCATGTCGACGTCCTCGATCTCAGGCCACATGTCCCAGGGTAGGGGCATCATCTCTACCAGCTGTGTCACTACCTGATCATATGACAGCAAAGGCCCAAACTGTGCCTGATCTCTGACTGTATGGACATACATGCCTGAGCCCCATGGCATCCTCTGAATCTTGCCAAACTATCGACCAATCCTGTCCACAAGCTGTCTCTCTAGCACATAGGGCATCCGCCCAATCAGGTACCTGCTCCAGAAGGTGTAGGGAAGCTCAACTACGTCATCCTCCCACTGCTCGCAACCTAGGTATGGTCTCCATATGACCATGTCAATATCGTCTATCACCCACCGCCAATGCTCTAGCCTGCCAATCCGTGGCTGCGATGTGATCATATCATACAAATGAACAAAACTGCGTCCATGACCCCTGCCCCTGAAGTGTATCGGTCGGGTGACTGGCAGATGCTCATAGGCCCATACCTGCAGCAATGTCACTCCGCAACCCAATCCTACGGATCCATGATACACAAACTGATGAAGCTCATAATACAAGTGTGCCAGCACACATGGTCCCCAGGTGTATCTGGTGTGTTGTGTCACCAGTGTCTCTAGTGCTCCTCCCCATCCCACAGCTAACCCCCGTGTCGCCCTATCTGGACACAGGAACCCACTGATTGCTCCTCCTATCACTGCCGGCAATACTAATCTTGTGGCTGTCATGGTATCCCATGCCACATGTCCTACCCTCATCTCCAGTCCAGGGTCCTGGAATACTCATCTCAAGGCCTCTCTGTCTTCATCTCGATCATATGGGATTAGCTCCCCATCGATCGGTATCCACAGAATCATGTATACATCCTCTAGGGTGACTGTCATCTCACCCATCGGCAAATGGAAAGTGCACGTCTCTGAGTGCCATCTCTCAGCTAATGCAGTTAGCAAACCCATGTTTGCCCGAAACTCAGGCACATACAACACATGTCTCAATCCCATCTCCTCGATGGCAGCTCTGCCCTTGAGTGACAACTTAGGTCACAACCTCTGAGTAGACGGTAATCTCTCCCATGACTCTAGCATCGGCAAATACTCCTGCAGTCAAGCAAATCACTCACGTCAGTCATAGTGGCATTCACTGTTCATCACAAAATGCTACTTTTTATCTAAATGCATATGGCA
Source organism: Cryptomeria japonica (assembly GCF_030272615.1). Classification (NCBI taxonomy): domain Eukaryota; kingdom Viridiplantae; phylum Streptophyta; class Pinopsida; order Cupressales; family Cupressaceae; genus Cryptomeria; species Cryptomeria japonica. The sequence continues at coordinate 460,902,055 of NC_081410.1, read as the reverse complement.
TTGTATCCTAGTGACACTCACTATTCATCACAAAGTGTTGCTATTTATCCTAGTAGTATGCCTTGTTCATCACAAAGTGCTGCTCATACTCTAGTACTCCCTGTTCATCACAAAGTACTCTATCTTGGTACTCACTGTTCATCACAAAGTGCCTTGATCTATCCTAGTCTTCCTAGAGGACCTGCTTGAGTGTATCCTCTCAGTAGCTTATCCAATCGACAGCGTATGTTCATCATAGAACTGCCGATTTGACCTAGAAGATGCAAAGTCACACTTTTTAAAATGCAAACGCTCTTGCATGACATAAACGCGCCTAAAGACTACACAGACGCGCCTGGAAAACATAGACGTGCCTATGCTCTACACAGACACGCCTGGGAGACACAGACATGCCTTCTTGGCACAAACATGCCTGCACATCACAGACGTCGTCGCAATTGACACAGACGTGGGTTCAAATGTAGACACACCTGGCACAAACATAGAACACGCCTAGCAAACACAGACGCACCAGGCACCAACGCAGACGCCCCTAGGCATTTTTTGACACTTTTTGAACCTAGTCTAAGCGCATTTATTACCCTACCTACTATGCATTAATGACAAAATTAAATGCGTCAAAGTACGAGGAGGTTTGGTGGTACTTACCGCCTCTCCTGCCTCTGCTGGCCTCTGGAATCAGCAAATGTGGTCGAATCTGTGAATGAAGGCCATCGTTGCTGACTGCTGCTGCTCTATTTTCGCTCTACAATATGCTCTCGTGGATGTGTAGATGACAATGAGGATGTATTTTCCCCCCGTGGTCTATCTTATAGCCTACCCTAGCCCTCGCCTTCGTTTCCCGAGTCAGTCTTCTTTGTCCCGTGACTCTGTCACTTTATCCGGTCACTCCATTCTAGCCTTTCTTTCTTATCGAGAGATTGTCTGCAATCTTTTTAGACATTTTCATCCAATCTCTCGAGGGGGCATATCATTCCCATCCTGGGGCAACTCTGTATCAGTTCATCTTATCTTCTTTGAAACAACGCGACAAGCCACATTGTCTCAAAGAGGGGCAAAATGTAGACACCCAAAATTGTCATGTCTAATTAAATAAATATTTTATTTATTTAATTATCTAAGCTTAATTCTTCTATTAATTAAATAAATCTTTATTTATTTAATTAATTCATTTATCCTCTTCTAGCCTTATTTCTCATTTAAATAAATACATTTATTTATTTAAATTATCCTTTTCCTAAATTAAATAAATATCTTATTTATTTAATTGATCCCACTTCTTCTATTAATTAAATAAATCTTTATTTATTTAATTAATTCATTAACCTTTTCTACCTATGACACATGTCATTCATCTCTTAATTCATACACTACCTACCCTTTCATTATTTTATTATTTCTTTTACCTACCCTCTAATCATAGCCGACCTCCTTTTACACCTCTCAATCTTATCCCTCCATTTCATATAGTGTCTTCTATATAAGGAGATGCTTCCTTCATTATCAAACCCTAATGATTCACCTAATGATGCATCCTAACTACTTGAGCAATTGACTACACTACGATCCTACTTGCAACCACATTCCGTTCTTTGTTGAGCTCTTGTGCATATAAAATCTGAGAGCAAATATATCAAGAAAGATCAATGGAGATAGGAAGAATGGAGATCAAAACCCTATTGGACATGTGATGGTATAATCTTTGTGATTTCATTTGATTTGCATTGTCTTAGGTAATCTTCATATGTTATGGTGGATCTTTGTTGTTGTTAGGCTAGGGTTTTTGTGGTTGAATTCATTTAGCCTTTCAATATTGTTATTATTGTTATCCATTTTCACCATATACAGTATTTACAAACCATCTTAGCCCAAATAGTGTGTGATTTGTATTGAAGGGCTCCTTTTATATGGACTACTTCAAATTCAACACATTGCTTAATCCCCTTAATATTAGTCATGAGTGTCTTAACAAGTTTTGATCTCCCTAACTTCTCCCATGTTATAGAAGGTATATTATTTAGGCCTTCTCCTAGATATACCATAGCATAGTTGATTTTATGATCATTCAATTGCACGTTTATTAGCAAGGGACCATTCTTCTAGTTTTGGTCCTTTGGGAGTTGATTTACTTGTTTTCACTTATTCCAATATTTTCCCCATTGTTTCAACTTGACCGCTAGCTCTTTCTCTCTAGCCATGATAGCTAAATCCTTTAATTTCCTCACATCTTGTTTAGTAAAGCATCCATTTTCCTCTTGTAGCTACTGAATTATAAATTATTTGTTTTTTTCTACTATTTAATCATATTGATTTTTACTTGGTTCAAATAATGCTTGTTCTTCTTCTTCCTCCTCTTCTAGGCTAAAATACTCTTTGAAACACTCTTCTACTAGGGATTTATTTTTAATCCTTTCTCTAGTGTTAGTGCCTTATTTGGTCACCACATTAGCTTTCTTCTTTCTAGTACTTTTCTTCTTCTTATTGTTATTCTTTGTTACCAACTCCTCTCTGAAGTTGTCTTCTTGTGAAGTGTCTAATATCCTCACATACATCCTATGACAACCTTTTGCACCATGTTGTGGTATTCTTTGGATCACCCTAACTCATGTTTGGAACTTGTCACTCTGGGATGACTGGTTATTGTCTTGATTAGTATAAAAGTTCTTAACCTTCTCATGAGTAAACATTGTATGATCATCTCCTTCGCAAAATTTACATTTTTGCCTCTTTTCTACCCAACACTCTAATGTATAGTGTCCAATTCTATCACATTTGAAACATGTTGCATTATTCATTCTTTTGTTACCTCAACCTCCTCTATAGTTAGAGTTCTAGTTATCATCCTGATATCCATGGTTATTTTGCATAGAACAAGCAATTTGCTTGTCTTACAAAGGAGAATCCAATATCCCACTTCATCTCTCTCCTCTTGGGTGCAACTATGGTTTTAACATGTATTTTCTCCATTCCAAATTAGAGGTCTATTTTTAAATAGTTTTCAATGAGATGTAAATCCCACTCTTGGTGGTAAGCACAATATATGGAGTTTGGTTTGACTACCCTTGTTGCTTGCTGCTGGTGTCTTATCTTCTCTATCTTTCAAACAATTGTTTCAGATATGTCCTTTATTGAAATAGGTACACTATATTGATTTTGGCATTCTAGGCTTAGAGGTCCTTATTTACTATTGTATCACCAATTTTTGAACTTGCTCCTAAATATTCTCCAAGATACATTTTGATCTTTCTTAGGTATCCTCTAAGGTTGGGCCTCTATCCGATAGGCCATTGTGATTAAGTCTACATATTTAAGGAGTTATCTCCCATCTATTATTGCTCAAATATCCATGTTTAGCCTATAAATGAACCACTTAATATTTTTCTTTTCTGTTAGGGCTTCTTCTAACTTCCTACAAACCTCTTTAAATTTTTGGCCATACTCCTTGATTGATGTTATGCCTTGTGTGAGGCTTCTTATTTTCATTATTATTTTAGCAGGGGCTCCTGGTGTCCCAAAGTTTATCAATAATTCCACCTTGATGACATCCCATGTAGTTGCATGTTGGGGATAATGTTTAGCACATCATTCCAATTCATCCTTCCTTAAAGATCCCACAAAGTCCGATAGTCTATCTTTGTCTGCAAATTTCCTAGTCTTTTCCCATATGGATTCTAAAATAAAATAGTTTTGCTACCTTAGCAACGCCAATACCAAATATAGGGATTTTGATTACTATGTTCATTGTGCTAGAGTTTGGTCTAGAGTTGTGCGGTGCTTGATATGTAATTGTTAGTTTATTTACCAATTTTCAGTTTACTAGTTTCTTCTCTTTTCTTCTATTACTTTAGGACTTATCTTATCTACCCTGATATTTTGCTAACTTTATGTCAAAGTAATCTTCTCTTAGTAACTCACTTAAAGGTATCTCTTGTTCATTGTTTTCTTTTGTTTGCTCTTTCTCTTCTTTCTTTTCTTCTTTCTTCTCTTCATGTTGTGGTGATTTCTTTATCTTAATTCTCCTACTTTTATATATAGTAAGGGATGGGTCCTAGTCCAAGGGTAGTGTCATTTCAAGACTCCTTTCACTCCTTGATTTGTAAATGCCATGTTACTTGGTTGTGCCTCTTTGTTTAGTCCTTTATTATCTTCTTCTTTTTTAATTTCCCCCTCTCTTGATCTTCTTATACTCAAATTAAATAATCTCTCCAAATAATTTTATTTATCGATGTAATTAATTTTGAGGTTTGTAGGAACTCCTAAAATCTATCATCTAGTCTGATTGAAATATTGGTAAAATCTCTCTTAGGGATTTGTGGTAGGGTAGGAGCCATACTGCTACTACTTACCCCTAACAACAATCTCCTGTTTCCTTCACATCCTTCAAAAGTTGTTTGTATATCACTTACTAACCCTTGCACTTTCTCAAATTGTGAATTTATATTTTTTTTCGGGATGTCCTTTTCTATAGTTCAACTCCTCTTTTCTCTTCTTCCAACAATACCCACAATGACACACTCAATGAACCCCTCATTGGCATGCTCATTCCTCCTCTTATGTTTTTCTTATCTTTCCATTGTTTATCTTTGTCTCCTTTCCTTCTATTAGGGTTGGCTATTTTCTTTACCTTTCTTGCTTCAATTTTCTCCTTGATCTCTCTTGTGTTGTTGTTATCACCTTTTTCCATAGGTGTGTAGGATTTGGTGTTTCATTTCTCTTATATTACATCCCATGGTGTTTATTCATTTGGTTTTCTAATATTCACAATTTTTCATAGGTCTCTCTGGACCTTTTCTCCCTTTACATTTCCCATCCCCCTAGCACCTGACCCCTTATCACAAGGTAGATGTCAAGAAGATAGAAATCTTATCAAGCATATCCTTATTCTTATTTCTCTCTTTCTTCTTGATCTGATATTGTCTAAAAATTAAAATAAATCTTCTCGACAAAACTTCAACAAAACCTAACTAGGATTCTGACAATAGAAACAATGTTAGAAAGAAACCTGAGGGAGATAGACTAAAGTTCTATTCCCAAAGGAGTTTTGTAATTGTAGTCTTAATACCCTAGACTTAGTCTTATTGAGGTGATAAACATAGTATTTTGAATCCTATATTAGTACTTAATAAAAAAATAAATATCACATACATAAATCAGACCCAAATTTAGATGTATTTATATTCATATATCAACATATAAAGTACATTCCTTAAATATCCTTTATGTCTTATATCTATTATCTACCTATGATCTATTATAGTGAAAATATCTCTTTCGTATACTTATAATATCTCTAAATAGGAACACAAACCTTAGATATTATCCCTAAACAACATCCTATCTTCCAATCTATACATTTTGGAACCTTGTTTTTGGATTACACCATTATATCTCCAGACCAATGTCTGTATCCTATTTTCCAGTCAATAATGTTACATGAAAACATGGCCACCTTCCCACAAATGCAACCATTCAATGATCAAAACCCAATCCCACATGGTTTAAAGATAGTAAATATTGCGAGTACCACTCTATCAAGGGACATGCTACAATCAAGTGCATAAAGCTAAGGAATTACATCCAAGACCTCATAGACAAGGGTGTAATTATCATTGACCCCCTTAAGAATGATTTTACTAACAAACATCTACAAATTTATCAAAATGTATTCCCCAAACACACTTCAGGTGCCAGTACCTCCAATACAAATCCTAGGTTAGGGAATAATCAGAATCAAAACCAAAACAACCACACCAATGGCATAAACTATTTAATGTAGTACCATTTAATAACAATAATATAGTTTTATAACTCAAGTGGATCATCATGTGGACATGATTAGGATCAAATCTAAAGATCCTCAATATGTGTTTATCACTAGACGAGGGAGAATCATTATTCCTAGACCATCCAATGCCTCCCAATCAAATTCAGAATATAACATTATGGACCACCTTGGTAAGACCCCAACACAAATTTTCATCTTGGATATTCTTTAAACATCATCTATCTAACCAGATATCCTCACTAAAGCATTTCATGATTCCCTTATTCCAAATGACATAGATCCCACTCAATTCCAAGATCTTGCTAGACACCTGGCATCCATTATAGCTTATCCTTCAACCCATTTGATATGCCAACTATAGAGCCAAATCATTATTATCTTCGATCGCCCTTGGATCCATGCCATGCAGGTCATTCCTTCCAATTTCCACCAGTGTCTCAAGTTCCCACATAATGGTACTAAGTCATCATCCATGCAAATCCCCAATCATTTGACTATTGTCATGCTCTTGAGACTTCATTCTCCCATTCACATCATTGCCTTGGGACAGAGGCTGGAAATCCTAATGCAAACTCTTCCTCATCCTATGTTGATCCCAATACAATCCTTTCATCTACCAAAATTGAAACCACCCTTGAATCCACCTTCTCCCAAATCAAGATCAACAATAAAGGCTATGGAGGGTATGAGCTTAAGGATTCTTTTATAGTGGGATCTATGCCCCTATATCTCCAATCATATGGAAGACACTCCCATTAGAAAAAACAAAAGGAGCTTGTGGTCAAATATTTTGGATCAATTAATTTTCAGTCATCAAGAGGACTCAATCAAGAGGTGATTGAGGAAGACATTAATCAATAGACATATCAAGACCAACCTAAATGTAATGATAGCCTCCTCAACTACTTCAAAGAAAGGTATCCAAGGTCTCATGAACTAGTCACTCAAAAGGGGGACTATCAAGGTTGATATTTGGGTACCAATGAACAAGGAATGATGAAACCTATTGAGTCTATTGAGAATCCCAAACAATAAGGAATTGGCTTGGGATCCACTATTATTAATGGGACCTCAACTTCGACTAGCACTTCCCTTAACATTGAGAATGATTTTGTGATAATTGAAGACATTCCTAAAGAGGTTGTTAAGAGAGATTATGATGATATCAATATCTCCTCCATTTTTGATAACTCCATATTAGCCATTGAACTCACCCTTCACCACCCTAAATTAGTTGATAGGGACTAACAAGGGATCACCCATCTTGATGTATTTCAAAGTGATTAATAATTTTCACATGTACTAATAATTGCCCACTTGTACCCCCAATAGTTATAATTAGTAGACTTTAATTGAAGGAGATGTGCAACTTTATTGGTAGATATGGTGCACGACTATTGGAGAATTTGTGCATAAGTACTGGTAAAAATGGTTATTAGAGGAAAATGCATTGGTTCTTAGAGGAATATGTATTGGATTAGTTGTGCAATTTTTTTAAGTTGTTGTAGTGCATGGTTATTGGAGCATCTTTAAGTAGGTATCATGTAACACTTTGAAATGACCACTTTTTGACCCTTGTGTGCATAATAAATCCCACAAATTTTGTCTTTACTACCCAGAAGATAAAATAATAGCTATAAGAAGTTGAGTTGCATACATAGATAACTAATAATTCATTGAAATATTATGCACTATTTAAGATTTATGGGTGCACAAAGTTAACTATGACGACTAGTGGTTCTCTTCTCGTAGTCACATGCCCAAATCAAGGTGTGAAATTTGCTCAATTGAAATGTAATATTATTAACTATTTTTGTTGTTGTTTCTTTCTAATAGCTCTCTTACATTTTTAGTATTGTACCTCTCTTTGTTACACATTGTAAACGAATTTTGATCCATTTGAAAAACCCTTTATGTGCATTAAATGTAATAAATAAAATAATGAGAAAGACATAATGACCCAAAGTTGAAGGCATGTAGTTGGCAAAGCCATTAATGACCCATTGGATTGAATAGAGAGATAATGCTTTATCTTAGCAAGTGGAGAGATGGTCAATTCCTATTTTTATTTGTAGCGATGTAAATTACCAAGGGGCCAATTTACACCTCATGTTTGTGCCCCTACTTTATCATGTCTCCCCCTCATCTCCTATTTGGGTTCATTTATTGCCCTAACTCGAGTTTTTATGCCATATGCACCTACCAAATGACTTTTTGGAGGGGTGACCTCCTCTCTGGGCCTAAATTTTGGTCCCTAATTAAGGAGGACTACAACAAGCCCAGTGCCTTGGTCCCCCTCAATGGGACCCATTTTTCAAGTGGAGGATGGGACCTATCTCTCCGATGGGAAATAAAATTGGTGGCTCTACATGACCGTTGGAGGTCGGCCTAATCTATAAATTGACCTAGGATATCATATATAAAGACATTTTATTGACCTAATTTCATCCGATAATTTCATTCAAGAAATCAAGCATTCTAGCATTTAATTGTTCATCATCAAGCATTTTGAGATATCTTGAAGGTTGCATTTCCTTCATTCAACCATTGTGGAGAAAATTACATCATTCATATGCAAGCATGTGTGTGTGATTAGGATTTTATCATGTTCATGCCATTTCATACAACACATGTGATTATATTCAAGAAGAAAAACATCATTAACAGTCATTGCAGATCTGGGGTATATATTTCCATTATTTATTTCAGTATTTGCAATATTTCATTCAAGGTTAATTCCTAAACTAGGGTTTGACATAGGCAAACCCCTATTATTAACCTATTTCCCTTCTCTAGTGTATGCAAGAATAGGTATAGAGCTGCAATATTTAGAATTGGCTTTATTTACAATGATGAACCGATCCCCCATTGTAGTGCAAAAAGTGTAGAGGACCAAAGCAACCACCATCCTGATCTCAACAAATCAGGAGCTCTTTCTGGGAATAGGTTTGAATACTCTTACATTCCTCAAATTTAGGTTCATGGCTCGATACAATGACTGTGGCTCATTGTTTATGTATTTTTACATCGATTCTAACACATTTACCCTAATTTCAACACCTTCAACAATTCAATTCAACTCAAGGGAAAAAATAGGCACATTCAAGATCCCTAGAATTAGATCAGAATTTAGATCTATCTATTCCTATCATTCCCTAGTGTAATTGGTCCCCAAGTAAAAATTAGCGGTTTTTATCCTTCTTGTGGTGGAAACCCTAATTTTTCACCAACATTACATTTTAGTGAACCCAACTCCTTACACCTTAATTCTGATTTATGTTCTCAAATCTAAGTATTTATGCAATTTAAAATTTAAATTTACATTTACAAGTTTAATTTCCAATTGAATTTAAAAAATTTAGAGGTTAAATCAACAAAACCCTAATTTTAAAATTCTAAAATTGAGCTTGTGGGTTGTGTAATTCAGATTAATAGTTTCAAATATGATTTAGAACCATTTCAAATTTTAAAATTTACATTCATAGATCTCATTTTAATCAAATTACATAAATTTAGAGGTTTAATTCATATAAAACTTAATTTATTTTGGTTACTTGGATTTGTGGGTTGTATAATTCATTATTTTAATTTTTATATCTGATTTTAAACATTAATAATGGCACTTAATAGATCTAATTTATTTGCTATTTCACATGTTATTACTTTTCTTTTGACTTACATTCATCATAATCATATGTTTAATAGTGATTTCTTTCATTTCACATTGCTTATTTTCATTCATAGCACTTTGGCATATTGAATTTTTAGAATTTCCAAATTATTTCCTTTCAATCAATTAGATCTCAAAGCTTTCATTTATAGTGCATGTTGTTTTCGCATGATTTTTTTAGGAAAATTTATTACATAAATAGATCACATTAAGGCTTTTGCAGACCCCAATCCTAGAGATGCTAATGGAAAACCTAATACTTGTACCTCTCCTAGGGTATCTAATGTGAATGAAGAACACGTTAATACTCGTATAAATAATCTCTCTAATGCACAACAAGTATTGAAGAGAAACATGGCACCATTTTCTTCTCATATGCATAACCTAGTGCAAGGAGGACAAGATCAAAATATTGGTGTTTCAATCTCTCTGGATCTTCCTTATTCTCCTAGAGCCTATCTTAGTGATCAAGACATATCTAGAGAGGATGATGTTCTACATTTTATTCATGATCTATCTCCCAACATAACATTAAGAAAATATGAGGTCTTATATGATAAGGATCTTCCTTCCCAATTGACCAAAGGGGATATGCATGATGATAGAAAGGAAAATAATCCTCCACAAGATATTCCTTCTTCATCTACTTGTCCCTTTGTTCCTTCTAAACATAATTACACTAAAAATTTCAAATAAATTCATTATAGTGTTCCTCCTCCTTTTCAATTAAGAAATTCTCATAGGAGTGGCTATAACATGATATCAAAACAAGGTTTTAGAGGACAAGGACGGATAAAATTTGAACAAGGAATTAGAGTCCCTATAAACCCTCCTAAACAAGCTAGCACAAAAGGCCTAGAACATTATCATGATTCTCCTGTGGGTGATCTCCTTAGGATTCAAGACTCAAGGATCATCTTGCAAGACAAAAAACCTATTGTTCATCTAAAAGTGCTTCTTCTTCAAAAACTTCTTTATGCTCAGATCACCAAAAAAATAATCACACTACCAATGATTGTCCTAATTTTCAAAATGGAATGCAAGGAATCAATGATAGAGGCATAGTTAAAATCATAGATGATAATCCATCTTCTTCTAACAATCCTTGTCCTACATCACAAGAGACAAGACCTAATCCTATTGATGATCAAGAAAGATTAGCCACTACAATATTTTGGAAATTAAAGTATGATAAGAATGTTGTTTTTCCTTTTGTAACATTTAGCAATACACATAAATAAGGTAGTGAACATTGCCTTTTTCATCCTCGAGGTTCTCATTCTCTTGGAAAATGTAAAGCATTTAAGGAATTTGTTCAAGAACAATTTGATAGGGCTTGCATATATCTTTCAACTAATATTGCTCTCTTTCTTAGTGAGAAAGTAGTGCCTTAGCACTCTACTCACCCTCCATGTTTCTCCTCACCTATGACACAAGAAGTTAACTTAATTAGGGGCTCTTTTTCATAAGAGGTGATGGTTTTTCAATATCAAACATCTTGGGATAACAACATGATTCATTCTTGCCTCTATACTTGGGGGGGAAAGAATCTCATCCTTTTCTTTCTCTATATCTAAGGTGTCACTATTATCGTTAGAGGTTGCATTTTTCATGTTTTTGATGTCCTTTCTTGCATAGAATGGTATGCATTTTATGATTAATCTCTCTCTTTAAGTATAATATGTCATCTTTCGCTCTAATTTTCTCTCCTTCTCTTTGAATATTACCTCTTATTTGGAGTTGCATTTTACAAAGATATTAATATATTTTCTTGAATTGAATATTCCTTCATGTGAGTACATTGTGCATTTGCTTATGTTTAATCTCTCCTTAGAGGTTGTGTAATTCTTCTCATTGTCCTTGCACTTGGAGGGAAATGATCTCTCTCTCTTTTATCCTATATAAGGATCCACTTTTCTTTTCTTGGGTGGTATTTGCTTATGATTTGATGCCATTCCTTGTGTAAAGTTGTTGTTTTCTCAAGGATTCTTTCTTATGAAAGAGGTGTGTATCATTGAATACAACCTCTTTTTCACTTGGCTATGTATATCTATTATAAACTTACCCCTCACATTGGGTCAAAAGCGTGTCATCCTTAATCAAGAATCTCTTTCACCTAGCAATAGGGGGAAGGTATGCATTCTTGTTCTTCTTCCTTTCTTGTGGTAGAAGATGCTATGTTTGTTCAAGAACTCCTCTTGGGGTAGATGCATTTTGAAAAAATATCTCTTCTCCTCCAAGGATCATCTTTACACTTGTTGCAAGATATCTCTTTTTCGAGTTCTATCTTATCCTTGCTTATAAGACTCTTCCCTCTTTAGCTTGGATTTGTGACATTTCTGCCTAAAGGATATCTCCTTGGTGTTGAAGGAAAGTAACCTTGGTTTTAACTTCCTTAAGAAATAAAAAATAGAGTTATATTGACATCTTAAGGGGGTGGGGGGCCTACATATCGCCCTATTTGTACCATACTATACTATATTTTTGCATGTCTTAAATGGGGTGTTCAAATTCAGAACTAAAGAAAAAAAAACTCTTATATGAGATGCTTCACACCCAAAACTAGACGTAGCATTTGATACATGTCTTAGATAGGGTGCACATTCTTGAAACCAAAGAAAAAAAAGTTTGACATAGGATGTCCTCGAAACCAGACATGTATTTGTCTTAAACGAGGTTACACATTCTTGAAACTAGAGAAAACAAACTCTTATAAGAGATGTTATCGAAACCAAACTCACTCCTTCGAATTTGTATTTTTATTACCCGTCTTAAACAAGTTAAAGCCTACTTGAAACCAAAGAAAACAAAGTCTTATACAATATTCTATACACTTGAAACCAGACATCACTTGTACACATGCATGAGGATGAGTGGAACTAGCAAAACACAACTAGACTATTCCTAATCTCCTCCCCAACATGGATCACCTATAAAAACACATCTAGAATATGTACCCATGTCTTCTCTCATTCTTCTCATGGATCACCTAGAAAAACACATCTAGAATGTGTATCCATGCTCTCTTTCTCTCTCTCTTTCTTCTCATGAGCTCATAGCTTTTCTATTTGTATTTCATGGATGACATATGCTCTTTCTCTTTCATGTGATCACTTGTATTCTTGAGATGTCATTTTTCAAGAATTATATTAGTGGTTGAGACATTTTGATATCAAGGTCTCTTCGAATAGTTGACTCGAGGTCTTGTGTTTTGGTCTTTAGCTTTTGTGCGGTGTGTCTTTTTCTTTTTCTTTTTATTTGAATTTGTTTGCCTTTTTATTTTTGAATTGTTTTGTGTGTCCTTTCATGCATTTGAGTGAGTTAAGAACCTAATATTAGAGGCTTTGTTCCTCAAAATTAGTGATTTCTTATACTCCTTTTGATTGTGCTCCTCATTCCTCCTTTCTTCATCTCTTTTGTCTACTTTACCATGAGTATTTGTGTAGGCTCATACTTTTGTTAAAGTGGGGGATAAATGTAGAATTGTAAATTATCATCAAGCTAATTTAAGCCTCATGTTTGTGCCCCTACTTTAGCGCGTCCCCCCTCATCTCCTGTCCGGGTCTGTTTAGTGCCTTAATTCTAGTTTATATGCCATATGCACTTACCAAATGACTCTCTAGAGGGGTGTCCTCCTCTTTGGGCCTTAATTTTTGTCCCTGATTAAGGAGGACCAGGGTGCTAGCACCTTGGTCGCCCTCAATGGGACCCATTTTTCAAGTGGAGGATGGGACCTATCTTTTGGTGGGAAATAAAATTGGTTGCTCTATATGACCGTTGGAGGTCTAATCGGTAAATTGAACTAGGATCTCATATATAAAGACAACTGATTAACCTAAGTTCATCCTAGAAATTTCATTCAAGCAATCAAACATTTAAGCATTGAAGTGCTCATCATCAAGCATTTCTAGAGATCTTTAAGACCACATTTCTTTCATTTAACCATTGTGGAGCAAATTACATCATTCATATGCAAGAATGTGTGTGTGATTAGGTTTTTCTCATGTTCGTGCTATTTCATACAACATATGTGATTACATGAAAGAAGCAAAGCATCATTATCATTCATTGCAGATTTGAGGCATATCTTTCCATTGTTTATTTTAGTATTTGCAATATTTAATTCAAGGTTAATTCCTAAAATAGGGGTTGACTTAGGAAAACCCCTATTCCCAACCTATTTCTCTTCTCTATTGTGCGCAAGAATAGGTACAAAGTTGCGATCTTTAGAATTGGCTTGATTACAATGACGAACCAATCTCCCATTGGAGTGCAGAAAGTGTGGAGGACCCAATAGACCACCATCCTAGTCCTGACAAATAGAAGCTCTTTCTAGGAACATGTCTGAATACTCTTACATTCCTTAGATCTAGGTTCATGGCTTGATTCGGTGATTTTAGCTCATTGTTTATGCATTTTTACTTTGATTCTAGCACATTTACCCTAATTTCAACACCTTCAACAATTCAATTCAACTCAAGGGAAAGAAGAGACACATTCAAGATCCCTAGAATTAGAGCAAAATTTAGATCTATTAGGTTTAGATCTATCTAATTCCTATCTTTTCCTAATGTAATTGGTCCCCAAGTAAAAATTAGCGGTTTTCATCCTTCTCATGGTGGAAACCCTAATTTTTCACCAACATTACACTATCCACTCTTCCTATATGGGGGGGGCCATAGGCCTCATCATAACATCTCAGTTTCTCCCTCAATCTTTTCATAAACATATATAATGCACCACATTCACATATTTCATGACTTGCAGTACTTTAATGAGCATAGTTTTTAGAAAAATGGAGTACCCATCACATTAATTGAGTGGGTCGCCTTTGAAGCTCCAAAATTGTCACAATCTCTATCTTTTAGAGGCATTTAAATTCAACATATTGATTTGATTATGAAGCTCACATTTTCCTTTGAACCTTGTAATATCTCAAGCAGTTATCTATGGCTGAGAGAAATCAAGGAACATCTCAAAATGGGGAGACCCAAAAATATCTTCTGCAAAGTGATGTCCTCTACCAGGTTTGATATCATATTACTTTGCAAAATTAATCATTTCATCAAATAATCAATCAGCTTCTTCATGGCCCTTCCAGCTCACAAGGGTCAATTTCTTATGCTTCTATTGAAACTAATAAATGGCAAGAATACTATAGAGATTGGCATGTTCAAAGGATATTCTCTGCTCTGCACAACCCTTACTCTACCCCTTGATGGAAAGGTTGGTCTCTCCGTATCCCATTTTATTTTTCATATGTTTTAATTTGTTTCTCTACCTCATATTTTTGAATATGATTGCACCATTTGAGGTAAGATTGTATTGGTTATAATACAACTATGGCCTTATTTTGATTTTCCCCATGATAGGCCATAGGCATTGATATAAATAGAGAATCATTTGATTTGAGGAGCCCTTTCATTGAGAAAGAAGGAATGACCCACAAAGTTGATTATAGAGAGGGCCCTTCTATGCCCATTTTGGATGAATTGATACAAAATGTAAATTCTCTTACAATGGATTTGTCTTGACATTCCCACAATAATGGAAACAGGTTGCTATAGTTTTATGAATGTTTGGGTGGTTTTTGTGAACTATCCTCCAAAGATAATAATTGATGGAGATGAGTGATGTTAATTAGGGTTACAATGTTGTCTTACAAGCTTTCTAAGAAAATAAATAGCTTTGATATCAATTGAAGAAAACTAAATAAACACATAAATTGCTACATAGAAATAAAGACACAAAAATTGCTACTCAACGGTTAATAAATCTTTATTAAAATATATAGGTCTAATACCAAATGAAGAAAATTAAATAAACACAAATACAGAAAGACATTGCTCCAAAGAAGATTTTTTATTATTTCAAATGATTTTCAAATATCTTGATCATGAAATCAAAGAGTAGCTAATCATAGAGATTAGATCTACACTTATTTCATTACAATATACCTCTTTATATAGAAGTCTTTGGCACATTGAATGCTAGCTAAAAATAGAAAAACAAACATGCATATTCATAGGCAGATACAAATTATAGTTTTAGAAATGCATGTCCTTAATTGCAGTTAACAACGTCATTCTAGTTTTAGAGCTTTTATTTTTAGCTCCACAAAGTAGAGTTCTACTTCATTCTATTTTTAGAGATTCTAGGTGATTTCCCCAATACAACTATGAGGGATTCTTTTGTATATTACCAATTTGCTTCATTATCATGTTCTCTTTTGTCTTGTTGAATTATTTAGTAGTTTTCAAGATATCTATGGTGGATTTGTTGTATAGTACTGAGTTTGTTAACCATTTTTTTTCTCAAGAGGAGATGGTGGAGTCTTTTGATCTTGTATTTGTAGATGCAGACAAACATAACACTCTAAATTACCATGAATGTCTGCTGAGATTGGTGAAGATTGGAGGGCTTGTTTGTTTCAATAATTCATTGTGGTGTGGTACTATTGTTGGACTTGTTGATGAAAAGGAGCTTGAAGAAGTAAGAAACAACACATGCTAGGGAAGAGGGGCCAGTAGTTGTACAGGGTCCAATAGTTGTACACCCATTTGTGCTTAAAATATCCAACCTTGCCATATATTTATACTATATATTGTAAATAAATAATCCACATGTAAATAAAAAAAAACCTAATTTTGGTCAAAATGGACCAATACTTGAACACAAGAGAACCTATAAATGTTATATAAATAAGGCATAAATACATTATTAACAAGTGAAATAAATATTTTTTTGTTTCAAATAAAATATCATAGCCATCCCCTATAAGTGTGTCATTTATAAAATAATATCCTCACTTAAACAAGTATTGATATCATAGTAAAAAATTATTATTCTTATGTGTACAACTATTGGGGTAGTAATGTATATGCATTGGAGTATTTCATATTAATAATTTGTCTTATCACAAATATAAATGTGAACACAATAAATACCTTGTTTTTTTCCATGAAATGTGAGGGATTATCCAAAGGTTTTAGTGTTCAACAATTGGTCCCTTTGTGGTCAATATAAGTTGTATTTTATATAATAATATGTTGTTTTTATAGCAACACATATTTTTTCATCTTCAACTATTGGTCCTTTGGTGTTGGATATAAAAGTTAGAGATAATGTACGTTTATGATTACTAATAGGTATTTGGTCCATTTAAGGTGCATATAAGTTATATTTTACATAGAAATACGATATTATATTAATTACAAATGATATTTAAATTTGATTAACTACTAGGGCTTTTTAGATTAAGTTTTGGTCAAATATTTAAAAAAAAATTGGACACTTCGCACTAGACACATTATTTTGACAAGTTGCATGATGAGTCACACCTTCAACCTTAGTTGTAGATAATTAAGTGTCCATTTTACATTTCTTAAAAAAAAAAGAGGTCTTATGATATTCTATGCGATGACTACATGTTGATGAAGTTAGCCCTCATGACTACTTGTCCCTCTCCTTTATATAATTGAGCTAAACAAGACACTTGCTACTAACAAACATATATAGATTTTCCAGCTACCTATTGGTGATGGGCTCACCTTATGTAGGCACATTTCCTAGACAAATTGGTTAGTTGTGGTTTTTATGGATTATTTGTTGTTGAATGTTTTGTTGTTTACTTTTTCTTTTGAAGACATTTCTAGGCAAGCATTACCTTCCCATGCACTCAAAAGTTTGAGAAGCAGTCATGTTTACAAAGTTTAATATTTTTTTATTTTTTTAAGTCAAGAATGTAAGTCTTAGGTGGTTTTGCACATGAAGAAATGAACAATAGAAGGGGTGAAAGGAATAAATCTTTATCATTTTTTTTTGTTTTTTGGATGGTTTATATTCTGTTTAAAGGCATTTTATATCATTAACAATGCGAGGTTTTCATTAACATATCCTCAAAAAGGCATTGTAAAGGGAGTTGGAAATGAAAAAAATATTGGCATTAAAAATATTTTATAATAATAGAATAATGCAAGAATTGAGAAAGTATGTTGGCAAAAAATAGATTTAAGGGTGATTCAATTGACAAAAGTTAAAAGAGAAAGATGTTAAAGGTTCTAATTACATGGACTTATTTTAAAAATAAGAAGATATGGGTTTTCACAAAGAGATATATTTGGATTTTATTTTGTGTTGGTTGATGAATATGATTTTATTGTGATAGGTATTTGGTCTATTATAGATAGAAGGGTTATTTTTGTTGTGAGCATATTATTAGTCAAACTCTCACACATTTAAAATTGTTTTGTTCAAGTGGAGAGAATCTTTGTTCATGTCATTTATAAGAAAGATAATTTCATCTTTGATGTTTGTATTGTCAAAGACACATGCACATTCTACTTTAGCTCCATTATTATTGCATTTGGTAACAAAATCTAGAGGGTCAAAATGAGGTTGGAGGACCATTCCCTTCTTGGTGAGTTTTTCACTTAGAGAATGATTGAAATGTTTGAATAGAATTGTGGGTAAGTGTAGATGGTTTATTTTTCAATTCAATGACATATTTTCTTGTTTGACATTTATGTGTGTTTTGTTATGTGCAATTTTGGTTTTCTCTTGTTAGGCAACAATCTAGTAGAATTGTGTTGTGTTTCTATCTCTTGACTAATAAGAGGGAAAGAATGTCTTTGTAATCAATAAAGGAGTGGTTTTACAATTTAATTAGATGTTTCTTATGCCCTAGAAGCATAGGTGAAGTGAAATGAGTTGATACATGGTTGGGTTGTTGGTCATTAGTTCAAGATTTACATTAGGGATTCAAGTATAGGAAATTACAAGGACATTGGTTATTTATATTTGGATTATGATAAAAAAATTGCTCATATTGCATGTGGTATATAGATAATCAAAGGTATCTTGATTGAGAAACTTTATTATGAACATATTAGGTAGTGTGAGGAAGAGGAAATGAATAATTAAATTCTGGGCTTAAGGGCAATAAACATAATGAATAACAAGTTTTACTCACATAAAAATGTGATGCAAAGAGCCAAACATCATGATGATATGTACAATTATCAACAATGGTTATTAAATATAAAGAGATAAAATATCAAGTTTATAAAGTGGCTAGATGAGATACAATGGTGGGTGCTCTAAATTTAGTGGAACAAGAACAAATTCACCTAAAATTGTACTATTCATGTGTGTGTGTGTGTGAGAGAGAGAGAGAGAGAGAGAGAGAGAGAGAGAGAGAGAGAGAGAATCAGGACACTTCCTCAAAATAGACACAAAATTAAATAAAAATTATTATAATTATATAAACTTTACGATTATAAATAAATTTAAATATAATAAATAATATCCTAATTTTATTTTAAAGTCCTTAAATCGAGTTATATGGAATGGATTTTTCTAATATAGTAAATGGGTTAGAAATTTTACTCTGCTCACTAAGGGGTGGCTACAATGCCAAATATTTGATTGCAAAGACTCATAATAAGCTACATAGGATAAAAAATGCAGTAATAATAGAAAACTATGCTACAAATACACAATCCTGTTGGAATCAAAGAACACTGATAGGGGGGGTGAGTTAATGTTCTGCAATCTTTAACTTTATCAAACTATTCTTTCAACCACTTAATACATATAAATAAAAGAAAGATGCAAGAACATAAAGAAAATAACCTCAACACCATAGCACCAATATTTTTGTATGTGGAAACTTGGTTAAGGGAAAAACCACAATGGGGATGAACCCACAAAATAAGTACACTCTGCAGAAGTATAAAAATATTACAATTAGAGAATGCACATGCATTCAAACACACTGCCTAGAGCTCACTTCTCAAGAGAGAGAAGCTCACTACCTACAACTCAAATACAAAGATTATAGATCATTTTAACTAATGAACAACATCTACAAATTCCAAGTATAGTTCCGGTTAAGCACACTACATGAATTTTATACACCTCATATCAAACTACTCTGTTACATTGTTCTACTATAATCTGGAGCACCAATCTCTATCTTGTACATGTGAAACTACGCACAATCAAACACTAACACCTTACACACATCCGAAATGATCAAAACCATTGCTCTTATATATTCGCAACAAGAAATCATATTAGCTACATGTCGACTCAAGAACATTATGAACCATGTACAAACTGGCAGCAAAATTTGAACTCAAATGCTAATACGGACCAAAAAAATCAAACACACACTACCAAATATGTTAGATGAACATCCTCAATCACAAAAACAATTTCCAAAGTCGCTCCACTAAATCCGCATAAGGATTTATCATGCTAGTTAGTCGTATTGCACCGTCAAACCAAAACCCGATACACTGAATCTTCTAACTCGCACATAAATCATCACTGGAAGCTAAAATTTTAGAATAAGGTACTCCAGACATCTATCAATCTTTCATTAAATCCACAACACAAAATATTAACCCAAAACAAAATACCAGCCAAAATACCAAACACTGTCAAACGCTTTGTTCTAAGCTTGTCAGACTTAAACCAATCTTCAATCTAACTTCTAGTATGAGAAAATAATTCACTTTGGATGGGTACATTGACTTGGGTTGCCATCAATGACAACACCTAAAAACCTGTGCATTGTATCTTGCCAAGAATCTCCCCCTTTGGCATTGATGGCAACACTTAGTGAAAAATGACTAAGTGTCAGACACACACTCAAAAACTCAAAAAATCCAAATCTCCAAAGCTCCCCCTGAGATGAACATTACATTTTTCACTTCCCTACACTCCCCCTTTGACATCAATGGCAAAGGTAGGAATCCGCATGCCAAAATTGATACAAAAAATCTACATACAACAACATATGTACACATAGACATTCCTATATTACATAAACTTAAATATATCTGCAAAATGTTTTTCAATGAATTCAAATGATTGTCCCAACCTTTCTTGAGACACTCCAAAACTGACATTCATCCCGTAGGGGCCCTCCGTTCCCGCCCCGATAGTCGATCGAATCGCTGGTTCATATAGCAACCAAAGTGACATGAATCAATTTGCCTAATACACACTACCGACACTTTATCGAATCAGTGGTCGTATGACTGACAAAGTGACATGAATCAATTCCCCTAATACACCATACCGGCACTTTATCGAATTGCTGGTGTATGACTATGAAAGTGACCGCCCCGCCCCTACTATTCTTCTCTGGGCCACCCTCTCTTCTCCGGAGCATGTTATGTATGGAATCGAGACCCCGCCCTCCCGTTAATTAATTGACTCTAGCAAGTTAATTAATTGTATGCTAGCAAGTTAATGAACTGACGAATCCCTCCCGGTGGGGGGCTCAGGGTACTCTAGCAAGTTAATTAATCGTATTCTAGCGTATTCTAGCAAGCGAATTAATTACTACCCCCTACTGTTTTAAAGGTAAGGGCTAGCAACTAGAATTCTCAAAAGCAAGCTGATTAATGAACGTGTGTGGGGAAACTATTGTCGGGGGGAGGGATTTTACATTGGGGGGCATAGTTATGAACGGATTAATGAACTGATGGCATTAACCCCTTTAAACCATTATAATGGAGGCCCCCTTATTAATTAGCCTGCTAGAATAAGGAGGCGGAACTATATCTCCCACCCACCCTGCTACGGGCCCTCTGCACTATCGATCAAAATGAATGGAAGAATGAAGGAGTGTTCATTGTACCTGGTAATCGATTGCGTCGACATGGCATTTCACGGGGCTGGTTCAGAGGCAACATGTGCTGCTTCCACCCGGTCAACCGAATCAACTAGCTCTGGGGCTGGATATGTAACTCGAGGATCTGGAACAGGGCTACCCCTCCTCCTGTTGCTTTTGCCTCCACCCCACTAGCTGAAGCATCTATTATGGGTGACTCTTCACCCGAAACTGGGACTGGGTTCTCAATCTCGATCAATAGGCTTTGCCCGGGTCGTCTACTGATTCAACCATAATTGGTGTTACTTCTGTCGCTCCCCCCACCGCCATAGCTTATGGTTCCATCACCTTCGTAGCTGCCTCTGCATCTATTGTTGGAACCACTAAATCAACTGGATCATCTGGGTCATCATCTGAATCTGGATATGGATCCGCCGGAACTGGCTCCCGATCTGTCAATGGCGGGGATATGTGCTTCACTTCCGTTGCTATCCGTGCCCATGCTGCCGGGTGCCGCAACCTCTTCTCCTGGTGCTTCTCCAATGGCTTCATATACAACTACATCAACCGCTGAAACGACTGCTTCACCGACTGACTCAACATGGCAGGGGCTGAATCGAGACCGAGCCCGTGCTAGGTGGTAGTAGTAGCTTCCTGTTTTTTGCTCGGATGGCTATGGCTCCGGATATGCTGCTGATACCATTCCCGGATCGACTACTGGTGCTGGATCGACTGCTGGTGTGGGGTATGAACCAACTAGCTCCGCTGCTAGACCCGGAACTGTGACTAGAGCTACTGGGACAGGAAGAGGTGCTGGATGAGGTGGTGGTGTTGCTTCAAAAGGACGCCTGCTCGGGCAGAATCAGAAGCTCCCTCGACGGCTCGACTGGCATTGGTTATTGAATCGAATGATCTACATATAGCTATTGATGGTGAATGAACCGGGGCCCCTACAATTCTATGGTGCTGGCTCCGGTCCAACAAATGCTACTGGTGCTGGCGGCTGGATCGACCGAATTGACAGAGTCGACCATAATTGACAGAATCTACTGCTCGGTCAACCAAATAACCTGCTCTGCATTGAGGCAGCTTCATCAACTGCATAATCAACAGGAACAACTGTATCAACAACTGGACCAACTGCGTAATCGACAGGAAAACATCTGTCGACTAAAGATCTGTGGGGTCATTGGTGACCATGACATCTTGGGCTTCTTGTAAAGCACTAAGCATTGTTTCCAACTTAGGAGCAACTAGAATTTGAAGCTCACCAACTCTACCAACAATCTTGTCCTTATCATGCATTAAGCTCTTAATTTTGTCAAGTAATGATACAACTTGACCTTCTTGACTAGCCACAGAAGCAGTCAAGGGATCAAAGGATTGAGAAATATATGCCAATTGCTTCTTATTCTCCTTTATCTACTTCTCAATATCTTCAAAAAAATTGGAAGATGATAAACAAGATTTATAGACATTGACTCCTTCAGATTAGGCATTTTGAATACTCTTACACAAGTGTCTAACAAAATCCTATCATTGGCAATCATCTCCTTCAATTCACTGAATCTTTATGAAGAAGTTGAGAAATACAACTTCAGAGATCCCAAGAACACCTGGAAGAAAAATACCGTCACAAGAGAAGATTGGAGGCAAAAACAAAATAATGGCTCTGAAGAAAAAGATTATCATTCAGAGAGGTAATCGAATATTTTAGAAAAATACAATACAATCCTTATAAAAGGAGAATATGAAACCCTAAAGATGTTCAACCCTAAAGAAACCCTAAAGGGATAAATTGTATTTAATAATTACAATAATTATTAAATACCTACCATATTATTAAATGCCTAAGTTTACATTAAGCGTAGAGTATAATAGACTAATAATTAAATAAATAATTATTAGCTAATACAAGATAACTCTAACAAATTCATTCCAGACCTTAATCTCAGCTAACTTTTTGAAGGACTCAAAGTGAATACTTGCAAAGTTGACTAGGCTCTTTAACTGTCTGGAGGGAGAATCAGACATGTCCCTAACAAATGTGGACATTATCTTCTCTAGGACACTGGATGTAAGACCTAGCAACTCACTGTCTTCCATGTGAGTTTTCAAAATCTCCTCTCTTGCCTTGGCTTGTGCAAAAGATGCAAACTTCAGCTTTTGGATGGGAGAGAGTGTGGCCAAGTTGATAGGACCTTGAGTCAATTCTGGATCATCCAAGTCCATCTTATCTTTCTCTAATAATTCATTCATTGCCCCTACAGTGTCTCTTGCTTCAATTTTGATTTCAATCTTCTTCTCCTCAGTCACCTTCATTGCTTCTTCCTCTAACACTTTCACTATCTCCACATTTTTTTGGAATAGAGGATTAGTATCCTCAATTGCATTCTACACTGTTTCTTCATTACTTTTATTCATCTCTTCTCCAACTCTTGTTTCTAAAACAAAGGAAACATTGACTTCAACTTGCTCAACATCCAGAACAAATGTATCATCACTGCCTTGCTCTTCTCTCGAGACAACATCAAACCTATGCTTTTCAAGAATTGCATTCAATATCTTCTATGTATCTTTCACCACTTCGTCTTCCCAATCATAAGCTTATTCACCTTTGTTTTACTACTGAACTCCCTTTTTGCTTCCTTAAATATATGATTCATCTCTTCAACTGATTTAATAGGGCACAAACTTATCAACACTTGCTCTCTAAGTATTTCCTCCTCAACGTTGGCATTAACTCTCCTCATCTCTAAGAGATTATATAGGCTTTTTGGAATCTTAGACATGATTTTTATAAGTGCCCTATTGAATGTATTCCAGTATTTTATTGTGGCTTCTTCCAATACTCTCTTCTCAGCACCATCAAATTTATCATAAAACTCAAAAAGTGGCTTTAAGTTACCTTCTACCGTTATGACTTTTTCTACATCATCAACAGACATACTGGACTTATATGTCTTCATTTTCTTACTTGCCTTCTCTTCACCAGATGGTTTGGCTTTAGAGACTCTTGCTTCTTTGGTACCCTTTGTCTTGATTTCCTTTACAACTTCATCAAACTTTGTTTCCTCATCATCTTCAACTGTTACATATTCTCTTGAACTTTTGGCCTTCTTTCTCTTTCCTTCCATGATAGATGATTTGACTTGTGATTTCATAGTGTTGGTTGGCTTAGCATAATCAGAGGTGCAGAGCTTCTGATATGTCTTGGCTTGCTTAGAGAGGCTCTTGGAATAGTAGATTTTTCCTCGGTGGATTTCTCCTCTTTAACTTGCAATGATCTCTTCTTGACCTCCTTGATAGCTTCTTTGGAAATGCCAATACTCTCTGCATACTTCCTCAACTTCTATTCTGACCTTCCAAACTATCTTAGGTCTCTTAAACTGAGAATGCAATTGTAGGTCTTTCTATGTAAATGTGCCAAACCTCTCCTCTGAAGTGTCTATTGGCTTGCTCAAGAGATGTTGAGCATACATATCCAAAAT
Source organism: Cryptomeria japonica (assembly GCF_030272615.1). Taxonomy (NCBI): domain Eukaryota; kingdom Viridiplantae; phylum Streptophyta; class Pinopsida; order Cupressales; family Cupressaceae; genus Cryptomeria; species Cryptomeria japonica. The sequence continues at coordinate 460,877,483 of NC_081410.1, read as the reverse complement.
CTGTGCATCAACTTCATACCCCATGGGCATGATCCAAACTATCCTAGGCTCTAATGCTCCCATCAAGTACTGATCAATATCAGCCATGAAACATATTGTGTCTTAGTACTTCTTAACAATTGATTTAGGGATCCTTTCCCTATCTTGCATTACACTTTGAAAATTATTGAAGTAACCCCAAAGAGCAGTTCTCCAAGCCTTACTATCACCAATGCTATATAAAAGTTCTCTGATTTGACAGTCACTGGTCTGTCATATTCTTATTGAACATTCCCAATTCTCGGAACCTCATTAATGAAGTAAAAGAATAAACACAAGATCAAGGTTCCATACTTGAAGGTGTTCTTCTTGTCCCATTTTATCTTGGTCAGATTCTTCATTAGCTCACTTCGCAGCAACTCACATAAGTCATATTTTTTTATTTTCCTTGATCATCTCATAGGTTGCATAGATTGCAGTACCAGATATAGAGTTCTCCCGACTAGAGTGATAGATCTTGTAACCAATCACCATGGAAGAAAATTTTATGCCATGCTCAAGTATGTCATTGATTGTCATTGCCCTTTTGTCAAAATTTTGATCTAGTTGTATCAGTGATGAGATGGTAATTCACGGACTTCAATGTGGGAAAATCATTGGATGAGCTTAGACTAGTTACGACCTTGATGGCATCCTTGGTAATCTTAAATGACTTGCTCAACCACATAAATTCATCATCGGCTCAAAACATACCGGACCCATTCTTTTTCATCAAACAATGGGGAACTTGACACCTTGAGAAAAATTCTTCTCCTCCAACACTCTAAATTCTAGTTTAAGCCTGAAAGCATTTCCTAACAATTGCTTGGAGTACAGATTCAACATCTTTGAGCTCCCTAGCTCCTCAAGATTTGCATGAATGTAAGCCCTAATGTATTTGATGTGAAGAAATCCATATGGAACCAAGGAAAATGCACAATACATGAACTATAATATCAATGACCAATGGAGTGCCCATTTCAGAAATTTCAACTTAAAAAACTTCACAGGTTAATACCTTTTTTTCTAGATTAGGGTTTCATACAAAATCACCTTCACACTTCGATATCTCATAAATCTTCTTACAAAGCACTCTTAACCTCTTTCTCTTTGAATGCAAAGTGACAAATGAGAAGGTTAAGTTGCCTTTTATCATCCGCACGCTTAACTTTTTAGTAAAATAAATTCTCTTGCCCTAAACCTTCCAGATACCCTTAATTCTCAGACCGCTTTACAAAAATTCATCTGCGGATCTTTAATATTACCCGATTTATTTCGAAAATCAATCCAAATCATTTGTAATACCCTAATACAACTTCTATCAACCTATTGGATTTAGGCACCAAATGCTAGTAGGGGGAAATAGGATTTTCTTGAAAACTCCCCCTAGGTCAGAGACCTGAAATTAATTCTCGGATGAATTCCAGCACCGGATTCAAGTGTGGACCCATTTCCTATATTGGCATAACTTTTCTTTACCCATGTCTTCTTCATTTAATTCCTGATCTGATCTATTTTCCCTTTACCTTTATCGTTTGTTTTCACACTCTTGTTCTTGTTTTTTGGACCCTTCCTATCTACATTCTTGCTTCTACAAAATCTTGCAATGTGACTGGATTTGTTGCAATTATAGCACATAACATTTCCCTGTCTAGACCTGTAATTCCCTTGATTTCCTCTTGATCTACAATGATTAGCAATGTGTCCAAACCTATTGCACGCATAACATCTAACATTCCCTCTATTGAAAGACTTATTCATCATACTTTTGCATTCACTCGATTTACATCCATACTTATTGCAATTGAAACATTTACCAGAGAAAGATGGACCATTTTGGTTCATTCTACATCGACATTGAATAGATTTATGACCAAATTTATTGCAAACAAAGAAATTACCATTTAAAGATGGATACTTTTGAGTGTTGGGTGGTCTTACCAGAGACCCTCTAGATTTGTTCTTATAATTAGGATTGCTTTGACCAGATCTAGAGCTTTCACCTTTCTCAAATCCAAGACCTTTCTTGTTATCTACCCTCTTCTGGCTTTCAAGTAATGCATCAAGTTTGGTTGAGATAATCTTGAACTTCTCCTTGTACTCATTTGCAGTCACAAGTTCATTCCTAAGAGTAACAATCTACTTTTCAAGTTCTTCCTCATTGTGCTTTGATCCTTGCAGGTCAAGCTTCAATTGCCCAATCTCACAATAGAGTCTATTGCATTCATCAAATCTTTCTTTCAAGGACTCATTAAGATTCTCGTCATTCTTCTTTCTTCCCTCAATCTCCTTGGTCAACCCCATCACTATAGATTCCATCTCATGTTTCAGGACTGCATTATCCTTTGCAAGGTTCTCACATTCTTCTGTCTTCTCTTTCAGGCTTGACTCGGGTAACCATCTTGCATGCTTTTGCTTTCTTTCTACTTTAGCTGATCACAAAGTTCCTTTCTCTTTTCGCTAGACTTGTTCAGTGGCTCTTTCAATGACTAAATAAAATTTTCAGCAACTCCCAGACTTCAACTTTGGACTGATCAAGATCATCTAGTGCGACTAGGAGTTGTTGATGAAGACCACTGGAATCCATTGAATCACCTTCCCGAATCTTCCTCAAGCTGTTAGAATTCTTCCGAGGAACCAAACTCTGATACCAATTGTTGAAATCAAGGAACACTGAGAGGGGGAGTGAATTAGTGCTCTGTTATCTTTAACTTTATCAAATTGTTCTTTCAACCACTTACTGCATGTGAATAAAAGAAAGATGCAAAAACATAAAGCAAATAACCTCAATATCATAACACCAAAATTTTTGTACATGGAAACCTAGTTAAGGGAAAAACCATCGTGGGGATGAACCCACAAAATTGTTAGAGTTATCTTGTATTAGCTAATAATTATTTATTTAATTATTAGTCTATTAAACTCTACGCTTAAGCTAAACTTAGGAATTTAATAAATATTGTAGGTATTTAATAATTATTCTAATTATTAAATACACATTATCCCTTTAGGGTTTCTTTAGGGTTACTATTATCCTTTTATAAGGATTGTATTGTACTTTTTCATTAAATTGATTCCCTTTCTGAATGATAATTTTCTTCTTCAGAGCATTTATGTTTTTTTTCTTTATGTGCCTCCATTCTTCTCTTGTGATAGGTATTTGCATGCAGGTGTTCTTGGGATCTCTGAAGTTGTATTTCCTCAACTTTTTCATGGTATCAGAGCCTACATCTGTTGCTACTTGTTCATGATTTTTCACAAGATTTTTGGAGGAGGGTTTCAAGTTTTTTCAAAATTTTTTATTGGATCTGGGGTAGCTATTTTGTTTCTGATCATTTTGGGCTCAAATGGACCTCACCGTTGAGCTTAGAATGCCCCAAAACCCCCATTTCCATATAAAATTTATCAAATTTGGGTTATGAAATTTTTCTTTGGTTTTGCTTCTTTTTTTGCACAAATTTCAAGAAATTCGTCAAAAAAATCATTAAAAAAAATTAGAGCATTTTGGGACAAAACATATCTCACCGTTGGCTTCCAAAGGGTGTTTCCATTCATTTTGATATAATTCGACCTATTTCGGTAACAAGTGCATCCAGGCCATGATTTTTTCATTGCCACACTTTACGAGGCACAAAAATCCTTACAGCTGTACCTGCAAATGCGTCAGAAAATTTTTGTCAAAATATATATATATATATATATATATATATATATATATATATATATATATATATATATATATATATTTTAATTTTTAAAATTTTTTTTACCCTTTTTATGCTCAAAAAGAGGGTTTTTTTTTTTTTTTTTTTTTTTTTGGGCCATAATTTGGGCAAACGGAGTCGTTTTTTCGAAATCGAATAGTCGTCAGAAAGCTGGTTCCGAGCTAGACCTCATGGTGTTAGAATTTTTTTTTCAATTTTTCTGTTTGACTATGTTTTTTTCCAGTCAAAGTGGGGTCTCTTTTTTGCACTCCGGGAGCCATAGAATGAGCATCTGAACTTCGTTTTTCAAAAACTTTATATCATTGGAAAGATTGTTCTATGCACTTTCCATCCATATGATTTTTCTTTCTAGATTCTGCTCCAGGAATATTTTATCAGTTTTTTATTTTTCAGCACTCTAGTGGATATCTTGGTTGTTTCAGGTCCTGGGATCTCTTCTCTGAGTAGGGTGTCTCAGTTTTGATTCTTCTTTCTATTTCTAGTCTTCTTATCATTGTAGCTTCATTTATGCAAACACACTGAGATAAAGTGTCATCATGCATTGTTTACATGGAATCTTGCACCTCTTGTGCCTTATTGTACATGCACTACTTATAAATTGCCATGAGGGGGTTGATGTTTGCCTTGTTTGTCATCTATCTTTGTCCAGTGAGTGTTCCTTCCATGACATTCACCTCATGTTGTGTGTCAAGTGAGTGTTCCTTCCGCGACACTATGTACTTTCTCTACACTTTCGATGTTCCTGGTTCTTCATCGCGCAGTTCTTGTTGGCCGTTCTTTTCAGTGTACATGTCCCTCTCCCTTTTCAGCATTATGGGGAGGTTTGTCTTGTTGGTTCTAATGCTTCCTTGGTTTGATTGATCAGCTCTTCAGGCTTTGGTGTCTCATGCCATCTGTATCTTCGAGTTCAGTTGTTTGCCTTCGTTTGCCATCTGATTCGGGTAGTGTCATTTGAGGGCACTCATGCAGATTACAGTCTTCTCTACCTGGTCGTGTTCTATTTTAGTGGAGGTTTTTCAGATCAACAGTTACTCTTCGACAGTGTTTGCAGCTATTTTCTGCTTCAGTGGTGTTCTTCTTTCTTTTCCATCTCTTTTTGGAGTAGAGTTTTCTTCCCATGTGGTTTTCTCTATTTTTCCATTTCATAGAGATTTGGTTGTGATTGGGTACCTCATTAGGCCTTGTTGCCGAGATCCAAATTTGCCTTCATCATGTAGTTGCATATTTTGCTTCATGCATTTAGTTTTTTAGCTACTCCCTAAGTTCATCTTAAAGGGGGGATGTTAGAGTTATCTTGTATTAGCTAATAATTATTTATTTAATTATTAGTCTATTAAACTCTACGCTTAAGCTAAACTTAGGCATTTAATAAATATTGTAGGTATTTAATAATTATTCTAATTATTAAATACACATTATCCCTTTAGGGTTTCTTTAGGGTTGCTATTATCCTTTTATAAGGATTGTATTATACTTTTTCATTAAATTGATTTCCTTTCTGAATGATAATTTTCTTCTTTAGAGCATTTATGCTTTTTTGCTTTATGTGCCTCCATTCTTCTCTTGTGACAGGTATTTGCATGCAGGTGTTCTTGGGATCTCTGAAGCTGTATTTTCTCAACTTCTTAAAAAATAAGTATACTCTACAGAAGTATAGAAATGTTACAATTAGAGAATCATGCACATGCCTTCAGGTACATTGCCTCGAGCTCACTGCTCAAGAGAGAGAGGCTCACTGCCTACAACTCAAATACAAAAATTACAGATCATTTGAATTGATGAACAACATCTACACATGCCAAAATATAGTTCTGGTTAAGCACAATACATGAATTCCATACACCTCATCTCTCACTGCTTTGTTACACTGTTTTGCTATAATCTAGAGCACCAATCTCTATCTTGCGCACGTGAAACTGCACACAATCGATCACTTACACCTTCCACACATCCAAAATGATAAAAAAACATTGCTCTTATATATCCGCAACAAGAAATCATATCGGTTACATGTCGGCTCAAGAACATTTAATTATTTTATGAACCATATACAAACTGGTGGCAAAATCCGAACTCAAATGCTAATGCAGACCAAAACAATTGAACACATGCTATCACATATGTTGGTTAAACATCCTTGATAACAAAAACAATCGCCAAAGTTTCTCTACTAAACCTGCATAAGAATTTATCATGCTAATCGACCGTATTGCACTGTCAAACCAAAACCCAATACACTGGATCTTCTAACTCGCACATCGATCATCACCAGAGGCTAAAATTATGGAATAAGGTACTCTAGACATCTATCAATCTTCCCTTAGATCCGCAACACAAAATATTAACTCGAAACAAAATACCAACCAAAATACCAAACACTGTCAATCGCTTTGTTCTAAGCTTGCCAAACTTAAACCAATCTTCAATCTAACTTTCACTATGAGAAAATCATTCACTGTGGATGGGTACACTGACTTGGGTTGCCATGAATGACAACACCTGAAAATCTATGCAGTGTCTCTTGCCAACAAATCTGTACTACAAGAGAAGAATATAAGTTGCATATTTAAAATTGATAGAGGATATAGGAACAAAAGGTTGTGCTATAAAGAATAGTCTACTACAACAAGAATTCATTAAGAAGCTACAAAAATAGCATAAGTCATATTGTAGGGGTTTTTTTAAATCGCATAATAACCACTCTATAAATACCCAAATGCTCACACAAAGAAAATAACTCACTTTTCAAAGTAGCAACTCATATAATCTCAACATTCATGAAAACACACACAATCCAAGAGAGAAATCAATTTTAAAAGAGTAATATTTTTTACAATTAATTTAGAAATATACATGTTTCTAAATTTGTTTGTACAACATTCATTGCTTTGAAGTGCTAGGCCAAAATCTAAGATTCTCTATTTTTCTTTTGGCTCTTTGACTCCATGCGCTCCTCTATTTCTTTTTGTCTTTTTCTCTATTTTTTTCCCTTTATCTTGTTGCTCCTCACTATTGTCCATTCTTCTCCCATTCCCTTCCTTTCCTTGTCTTTTTTTTTCTTTCAAAATCCCCCCCAAAATCTAGAAATTTTTGTTGCAAATTCTACCTAAACTACTTTAGAACTCAAAATCCTTCATTAATTTTCAACAACTCCTTCCTTGGGTTGAAAATTCTCTCCTAAACCCAAATCCTACTAATTTGGCTTGTTTCTAGGCATACATGGGTAGTTGCTACCTCAAATAGTCAAAAACTTTAAAATTTTAAAACTTTTCCCTTTATATGCGGCGATGATTGAAAGAAATTTAAATAAATAAAAAAATAGCGCATAAATTATAGTGCCCTTGCATCAAGAACAAATAAGATTGGACATATAAAGGGGAAAGGATCTCAATAAAAAATTGACACTAAAGAGTTGAGACCCAACATGAATTTTTTGAAAACCCTTTTATTTGATTAAAAAAATCCATATCTATGTCTACCAAAAACATGACGAAAAATCTCTATTTCATGTTTTATCAAGAAAAACCTTATTTTCATTATTAAAAAAAAAAAAATGATTTTTTTTTGACATATCTACTTATTGAGAACAAAGTCACATCTTTAGTACAAAAGAAAAAGAAATGTCCTCCATTGTTTGCATTTTGAATTTTCTCTATAATTTTTTTCCTCAAACCTATGTTTCCTAGAGCAAACTCAAACTTCCACATTTTAATTGTCTTTTCTTCAATTTTTATAGATTTTTTTTGTTTAAAAAATGTTTTAAACTTCATTTCCATTGGAATTTGCAGTATTTTAAAATACTTTTTTCTTCACATTTTTAATTGAAATTATATATTTTTCTATTTATAATATAGTTTTCATTTAAATTTCTTAAAAGAAAATTTGACTAAAAGATCAAACTTTGTATAGAACAATAATTGAAAGATTTTACAAAAAATAATAAAAATTAAGCATTCTATTATGATATATATATATGTATATGTATGTGTGTGTGGAAGTTTATAAATATCTTATCTTGTCTTTATTTTATTATTCACTTTGTCATTTCTATTTCTTGTTTTTAATAACATAGATTCACATCTATATATGCATGTCTATTTTAAATGTGAAATAGGTTTTTTTTAAGAGGAGATATTTTTATCTTGATGGACGATTTTATATCATTCACAAAGGCTGGAACCTCTTCAACTAAAAGTCAACGACTTAGGGATATCCATTTTGTCAAATTCGTTCAAAGTATGATCTCAATCTCATTCCTTATGATATTGGAGCCTTGCACTCAACAAAACTTAGTCTGTGATGGTTTCATTAAGAATCCGATACACCACATCCACATATTCACAAATCAAAGACCTATTGACAAAGGAAGGCCCATACACTTGTATTGAGAAAGATAAAACAATTAAACGGATAGGACAACAAAGAACAAAAGATAAGTGTTGAATAGTTAATAGGGTGCCCGGTGCACCACATCCACATATTTCCCGACTTTGATTGCTTTTATGAACAAACTTTAAAAAACTGGAGTACCACATTAGTTTAGCGCGTCCGATGTGCAGTTCCTAGTTTGTCACTGTGACCGCCTTTCGGAGGCATTTCAGTTCAATATACTGATCTGATTACATAGCTCATATTTTCGTCTGTACTTCGAAACATCTCAAGCAGTTATCAATGGCGGAGAACAATCAAGGAACATCTCAAAATGCCAATGTGGAAACCCAAAAACATCTCCTGCAAAGTGATGCCCTCTACCAGGTTTGATCTCGTCTTTTCATCATATGAATTATCCAATTTCCATTCTTGTATAACCAAATTCTTTTGCAGTATATTCTTGAAACAAGCGTTTATCCCCGTGAACCAGAATGTTTGAAAGAACTCAGAGATCTCACTGCAAAACATCCACAGTAAGATCTATATAAATAACCTATAATTTTATAGGAACGCAACCTTGCCTCCCCTGCGGAGTAGGAACGCTTCATACATGTAGATTGACTGAAAATGTTATGTGGGTTTTTATCAGTGCCATTATAGCTATTCCAGCTCACGAAGCTCAATTTTTGATGCTTCTGTTGAAACTAATAAATGCTAAGAAGACTCTAGAGATTGGCGTTTTCACAGGATATTCTCTGCTCTGCACAGCTCTTGCTCTGCCCACTGACGGAAAGGTTGGTCTCTCAATGTCCTCTGGAGTTTTTCATATGTTTTAAGTTGATTCTCTGCTCTGCCACTGGGTCTTATTCAAGATTCATAACAGAAGAAATAACATGAAAAGAACTTAAAAATGGATTAATTTTGGTTCTTATTTCTAGATCTTGTGAACGCCATTAAAATTCCTTCTGCTCCTTCTACCCTTATACCCTAGATTTATGTTCATCATTGCTCGTAGAATTGCTTAGATTATAATGCAAACTCTTGACATTATTTTGATTTTCTCCGTGACAGGTCATAGGCATCGATATAAACAGAGAACCATATGACTTGGGGAGGCCTATCATTGAGTCAGCAGGAATTGCCCACAAAATTGATTTCAGAGAGGGCCCTGCTTTGCCCATTTTGGATGAATTCATACAACATGTAAATTCTCTCACCATGGATTCATCTTGAAAATGACATTCCCACAATAATGGAAATAGGTTGTTTTGGGTAGTTGTTGTGAACTACCCAACACAGGCAATAATTAGGGTTACAGTGTTATGCCTTATGGGCTTTCTCTAGTATGCTATTGTTTTCTAGGTGATGTTCCCAATACCACTATCAAGGATTCTGTTGCACATTACAAGTCTACTTCATTATCATGTTCTTTTTGGGCCTGTTGAATTCATTAGCAATCTCCAAGATATCTATGGTGGATTTATTGTATAGTAATGAGTTTGTTAATCATTTGTTTTCACTCAGGAGGAGATGGTGGGGTGTTTTGATTTTGCATTTGTAGATGCAGACAAACACAACGCTCTGAACTACCATGAACGTCTGCTGAGATTGGTGAAGATTGGAGGACTTATTTGTTTCGACAATTCACTGTGGTGTGGTACTGTTGCTGGGTGTGTTGCAACCCTGCCTGAACAAGTGATAAATGCAACACACTATGTAATTGAGCTGAACAAGGCACTTGCTGCTGACAAACGTATAGAGATTTGCCAGTTGCCTATTGGTGATGGGCTCACCTTATGTAGGCGCATTTCCTAGGCAGGTTTCAGGTTTGTGTTTGTTGTGTTGTTTTAAGGAATTATGAGAAGAGAGACAGAGGTGTCAACTGGAAGTCTGTTAGTTGCATGCATGTCAAATTATTTTCATCAACTATGGGTTTTATAAATTATCTATTCTTGAAAGTTTTATTTTGTATTCATGAACTCAAAAATTGAGAAGCAGTAAAGGTTACAAGGTTTAATGTGTGTTATTTTTTAAGTTTCAGGAATGTGAGTGTTGGGTGGCTTGGCACAGGAAACCATGTATAATAGAAGAGGTTAATGGAATGAATTCTATTCTAAATATATTTGGGAGCATATCTACTATTATATCAATGATCAGTTTATATTGGTCTTTTAATTATAAAGAATCGTATTTTAAAATATAACTAGCAATTGCATCTTGGTGTCCGATGGGTATGCCGAAGTAGTGTGAAGGTCATTAAGGAAAAGTTCTGGTCTATTTATTGCATGTATTTATACAATACATGAGATCAATTGGTAGGCCATTTAACAAGTCTAAATGGAGAAGTGATAACTTCAAATCAACTATGTATTTACTTATAGGGGTCAAAGTATGACTGAAACAAAACCTTTGAATAAGGAAGATAATAATACTCCATTACCAATAGACTCGTGTTATGTTTACAATAGGAAGAGAGGGAGAGTTATGAGTAGAAAGAGGGAGATAAAGAGAGAGAGAGGAGAGGTGGAGATATATGGGGAGAGAAGAGTTAGAGGTAGAGAGATAAAGATAGATGGGAACAAAAGAGGTAAAGATAGAGAGTTAGATAGAAGGAGAGGGAGGGAGTAATGAAGGGAGAGATGGAGAGATAAAGAGGGGGATAAAATATGAGAGAGATAGGTAAAGAGATAAAATGTGGGAGAGAGAGAGAGATAACTAATTAATTTATCCTTATATTTATAAGTTTACAACCTTATTATACAAATTAGTTTTATATGATAAGTTTTATGTGATCCAATGGAAACATTAATATTAATTGCCAATAGACCATTGTTTTTGTTAGATATCAATTTGACTAATTTGGAGCCCTACAAACATAGGTTTTTTCATGCATATGACCACTTGTTGCATTCCTTTCATCAATATGAAAGTTTACACTTACAAGGTTGGTACTGATTATCCTTTTTTTTTTCTAACCAAAAAAATCATTAATTATTATTGCCTAATGTGAATTAAAAATTATTTAATCAATATTAAAATAATTATAGAATTTAAACTAATTATTAATAAGTATTACAATCATAATATAATTGATTAAAATATTTATAGATATTTTGTAATTATTTTAAATGTTGAAATTATTTTTATTTTTTTAATCGGTAATAGGCCGAAGCCGATAAGATGTACATACCCTACTCCCTATGGGATTTGAAATAACTATTGATAAGTGAGAATAATATTTTATATATATTGAAACCTTAAAAATAAATAATTATATAATTTAAATAATTTATATAATTTTAATTTTAATTCTAATTCTAACTTAGATTAACAAATTAAATCTTCCTTAAATTAATTAAACATATTCTAATTCAATGTAACAAGAATTCTAATTTAGATTAAAAAAACCATATATTCATAATTATAACTTAATCTACATAGTTAGAATTTGAATAATAAACTTAATCTTAAATTTAAAGATTTTACAAAAAATTATCTATTGTTGAAAGTTTTATTATGTATTCATGAACTCAAAAATTGAGAAGCAGTAAAGGTTACAAGGTTTAATGCGTGTTATTTTTTAAATTTCAGGAATGTGATTCTTAGGTGGCTTGGCACAGGGAACCATGTATAATAGTTTAGGTTAATGGAATGAATTCTATTCCAAATATGTTTGGGAGCATATCTACTATTATATCAACGATTAGTCTATATTGACCTTCTAACTATAAAGAATCGTATTTTAAAATATAACTAGCAATTGCATCTTGGTGTCCAATGGGTATGCCGAAGTAGTGTGAAGGTCACTAAGGAAAAGTTCTGGTCTATTTATTGCATGTATTTGTACAATACATGAGATCAATTGGTAGGCTATCTAACAAGTCTAAATGGAGAAGTGATAACTTCAAATCAACTATGCATTTATTTATAGGGGTCAAAGTATGATTGAAACAAACATTTGAATAAGGAAGATAATAATACTCCATTACCAATAGACTCGTGTTATGTTTGCAATAGGGAGAGAGGAAGAGTTAGGAGTAGAAAGAGGGAGATAAAGAGAGAGAGAGGAGAGATGGAGATATATTGTCGCAATCCTCCTTTATCACTTTTGGATTTAAAAGACAACTCTATTATATTTTTGGATAAGCTATTTAAATGATTGAATGATTATTATAAAAGGATAAAATAATAATACACACACACACACATGGAAAATATACATTATTTTATTTATTTATTTATTTCCCACATCCAATTATGGCACATGTTGTAGGAAGAATAAGAAGCTTCCAGAGGATTCTCCACCACCTTGCATGTAACTCCTCCACTAAGTCTAATCAATTTGCATGAAGTCCAAAATTGGGAAAGAATCTCTTTTTTTAATTAAAATTTCTAGATAGTGGAATAGAGGGATTTTTCTTATAAATGATATGCAAGTTTTCAAAAATGGGAGTTGGTTATTCCATAAAGAAATTCTTCTCTCAAGTAATTGTTTTGGTAGTCATATTTCATTTTGGAAAATAGCTAAGATTACTTTGGAGGATTTTTTCAAGCTTGAAGGATCAAGGGAGGTTAATTGAAGGATTCATAGGGGATTCTACATCAATTGCAAGTATCCAGGCTCTTTTAATTTAGTTTTATTTTATTTTGAATCATGCAACTTATTCTTGTTGTGAATTAGATTAGATCAATCTTGTTTCAATTTCCTTGATGAAAATTAGATCAATTTGTTTCAATTTTTTGCTGAGAACTAGATTAGATCATTCTTTATTTCCTCCCTCTAATTCATCTCTCTGGTTTTTTCGAATAGAAATCTGAATCTCATCCTTTTAATAGATCTCGCTGTGAATAATCCTCTGTGATATTCTCATTTGATTCCATTATCTGGTTATATATTTTCTCTGTGAAAATTAGTTGAAAAGGAGGAATAGTTTTCGTTGTGAATAATCCTCTGTGATATTCTCATTTGATTCCATTATCTGGTTATATATTTTCTTTGTGAAAATTAGTTGAAAAGGAGGGATAGATTTCGCTGTGAATAATTCTCTGTGATATTCTCATTTGGTTCCATTAATGTTTTTGAGTCTAGTTATCTACTTCTCTCTGGAAATAATAATTGAAAACTAAGGAATAAGTCCCTCTGTGAATAACTCTCTGTGTTATTTACTCCTATATATAAATCCTTATTGTTTACATTTTGTATCTCTTATATGCTGGTCAAACTCTACTCTCTTGTTTAAATAAATTAAAACTAGAAACCATATATATATATATATAGTAATTATAAATTTTTATGCAATGTAAATTTTCTTATTGTTTGGGTGCACGGTACCTAGCACTCTGCATGGAGTATCGGGCTTGCAGGCGGAGTTAATACTCTGTAGGGGGAGTGGTACCGTTACGGTACCCTACACTAGCTTGCGGTCACTGCTGCGGCAGTGGCCGCAGGGTAGTAGAGGGGACCTGTGGGGTCCCCCTCCCACTTGACCCCCTTTTTAAATGCCAATCAAATTTTAAATTATGGCAATGATAATTGTTAGAATTTTTTTTATATATGTATCAAATTTTAGTTAATTAAATTCTTTTTTTTATATATATAATTTTAGTTTATTAAAATTTTAAACTTAGATAATTTAAAAAAAAAATTATAATTAGTTTTAGCAATTTATAAATTTTAATTAAATTATACCAAATTTTATAATTAGATCTTTTTTTTCCACTTAGCAATTAATCCATATTGAATGATTTGAAGCTAAATTCTATTGTGGGTTTAGTGGCTTTATAAGCGATATTGTCGCATGTAACTTACACTACCTCCGCCTCATGCAAATTGCTTCACATTGATTACATTTATTGGTGTTTCCATCTCCATGCAAGTTTCACGTTTAATTATTATTATGCAAGTTTCCTATTTGTTATTATTATGCAAGTTTCCTAATTTTTATTATTATGCAAAGTTATACTTCAAGGTTTTGAATAATAAATAATGTTAGTTATGGTTTTTATTCCTTGTAATTCATCAAGTAGTTATTTCAATTAATTGAGCTTTGCAATGTCTAAATTTTACACGTTCAATTAGTAATTGTTTTCAAGCATGATGTTTTCGTAGTTAGAAAACTAAATAAAGGAAGATGGAAACCTAAAACCTAGTAGCGTTCGGTATATACGGTGCCTCTGGGTCACGCTTACGAGTAATGCCGTCGTGTTGAACTACTGCACTTAACGCCTAATAAAGCTACATCAACGACGTTTGTGGCATCGTCCCTATAAATCGTCGGGGAGTAATAAGGGACACTTGGAAGTTAAAATCCAAGGGGCGGGTAATCCCCCTTAGATCGATAATTTAATAAGATAACTCTAAAATGATCTTTCATCCGTTGAGTTAAACTATAGTAAACCCCTATAGGGATGATGAGTGAAATGCTTTTATAAAACTGATTTAATCTCGAAGAATTATTGTCGATTGGCAATTGGTCAAGGGTGACGCTCATGATAAGAATTAGGATCTAGTTGTTTTAGGCCACAAGCAATAGGCCATCTTGAGCCTTTGCTTAAGCGCTACCATTGTGGGTAGCAACCGCAGAGAAACTGTCTGGGACATTGACCCTAGAAAGGGTTGCATACCCACTAATCAGTTTACATCTATGTATGGTGAAAATGGATAACAATAATAACAATATTGAAAGGCTAAATGAATCCAACCACAAAACCCTAGCCTAACAATCAACAAAGATCCACCATAACATATGAAGATTACCTAAGACAATGCAAATCACATGAAATCACAAAGATTATACCATCACATGTCCAATAGGGTTTTGATCTCCATTCTTCCTATCTCCATTGATCTTGCTTGATATATTTGCTCTCAGATTTTTATATGCACAAGAGCTCAACAAAGAATGGAATGTGGTTGCAAGTAGGATCGTAGTGTAGCCAATTGATCAAGTTGTTAGGGTTTGATAATGAAGAAGGCATCTCCTTAAATAGAAGACACAATATGAAATGGAGGGATAAGATTGAGAGGTGTAAAAAGGAGGTCGGCTAGGATTAGAGGGTAGGTAGAAGAAATAATAAAATAATGAAAGGGGTAGGTAGTGTATGAATTAAGAGATGAATGACATGTGTCATGTGTAGAAAAAGATAATGAATTAATTAAATAAATAAAGATTTATTTAATTAATAGAAGAAGTAGGATAATTAAATAAATAAGAATATTTATTTAATTTAGGAAAAGGATAATTTAAATAAATAAATGTATTTATTTAAATGAGAAATAAGGCTAGAAGAGGATAAATGAATTAATTAAATAAATAAGGATTTATTTAATTAATAGAAGAATTAAGCTTAGATGATTAAATAAATAAAATATTTATTTAATTAGACATGACAGTTTTGGGTGTCTACATTTTGCCCCTCTTTGAGACAATGCGGCTTGTCATGTTGTTTCAAAGAAGATAAGATGAACTGATACAGAGTTGCCCCAGGATGGGAATGATATGCCCCCTCAAGAGATTGGATGAAAATGTCTGAAAAGATTGCAGACAATCTCTCGATAAGAAAGACGGGATAGAATAGACTGACTGGATAAAGTGACAGAGTCACGGGATAATGAAGACTGACTCAGAAAATGAAGGCGAGGGCTAGGGTAGGCTATAAGATAGACCACGGGGGAAAATACATCCTCATTGTCATCTACACATTTACAAGATAAGAGTGCAGAGAGAGAAAAGAGCAGCAGCAGTCAGCAACGGTGGCTTTCACTCACAGATTCGATCATGTTCGTCGATTTTAGAGGCCAGCAGAGGTAGGAGAGTCGGTGAGTACCACAAAACCTCCTCGTACTTTGACGCATTTTCTTTTGTCATTAATGCATGTCGAATAGAGCAATAAATGCGCTTAGAAGTAGGGTGCAAAAAATGCAAAAATCGGGAAACCGCATCTGCGTCGGTGTCAGGCGCGTTTGTGTCCGACAGGCGTGTCTGTGTCGGTGCCAGGCACGTCTATGTTTGGAACCGCGTTTGTGCCAAAGTGGGGTGTGTCTACGTCCTCCAAGGGCGTTTATGTTGCAAAGTCGCGTTTGTGAACAATGTAGGCACGTTTATGTCAAACAGGCGCGTCTGTGTTGTTTAGGCGTGCTTGTGCAGTCTATAGGTGTGTTTGTGAGTTAGAAACACGTTTATGTCTGAAAAATGCAAGGTTTTATCTTCTAGGTCAAATTGGCAGTTCTGTGATGAACATACGTTGTCGATTGGATAAGCTGCTGAGAGGATACACTCAAGCAGGTCCTCTAGGAAGACTAGGATAGATCAAGGCACTTTGTGATAAATAGTGAGTACCAAGATAGAGTACTTTGTGATGAACATGGAGTACTGAAATATGAGCAGCACTTTGTGATGAACAGGGAGTGTAAGATGTGAGTAACACTTTGTGATGAACAGGGAGTGTCACACATGTAGTACTTTGTGATGAACAGGGAGCACTACTAGGATAGATGGCAACACTTTGTGATGAACAGTGAGTGTCACTAAGATAGATAACCATATGCATTTAGATAAAAAGTAGCATTTTATGATGAACAGTGAATGCCACGATGGCTGACATGATTGATTTGTTCGACTGCAGGAGTATTTGCCTATGCTGGAGTCACAGGAGAGATTCCCATCGACGCAGAGGTTGCGACCGAAGTTGTCATTTCAGGATAGAGCTGCCATCGAGGAGATGGGTTTGAGACATGTGCTATATGTGCCTGAGTTTCGGGCAAACATGGGTTTGCTGACTACGCTGGCCGAGAGATGGCATTCAGAGACTTGCACATTTCATTTGCCGATGGGTGAGATGATAGTCACCCTTGAGGATGTTTATAGGATTATGCATATACCGATTGATGGAGATCTGATTCCATATGATCGCGACAGAGACAGAGAGGCTTTGAGATGGGTGTTCTAGGATCTGGGACTGGAGATGAGGGTGGGACAAGTGGCATGGGATACCGTGACATGGACAGGATTAGCACTACCAACAGTGTTGGCAGGAGTTATCAGTGGGTTCCTTTGTATCAGTTTTGTACCATTTTGTATAATGATGTAGACACCTGCGGGTGATTATAGCCATATGATTTTGACATCATTGTATCATGACACTTTATATATATATATGAGATGATTCATCTTTGCGGCAGCTATATGCATGTGTACCTATGTGATGAGATGTTCTTATGTGATGCTTATGATATGGATGCAAATATGTATATGATGCAATGCAATATTTTTGTTCTTTTATGTTGTATATGTGATGCATGATGCAAATGTGAATGTATGTGATGTAGATGAATATGATAATGTAAGTGTAAATTGTGCTAACAGGTGTTGTGTGCAGGATGTGATGCAGTTGTGATATCTATATGTATGTATGAAATGCTTATATGTGGTAATGCAGGTGCAAACTACATGAAATGCAAATGTTTTTGGTGTGTCATTATACTCAGTCATGTTATAGCAAGCTACGTGGACTCAAGAAGGACGATGGAAGTCAATCAAGAAAGGGGGATGGAAGACAGAAGATATGAAAGTGAAAGAGCTTCTTGTGCGTTATCATCATTGAACTTTATTATGGCAAGTAGGTTATGACAATCGAGGCATATGTTCAACCCAGAAAGTCATTGTACCCATTTGCATGGAGATAAGACAATCACAAACAAGGAATACCCCAGTTCATACTAGACTCACAATGTCCTCATATCCTTGGACAAGTCATAGCATTACTAAAAGACAATCCACAGACAACAAATACAAATAGGTGACGATACCCCATCCTCACCTTTCTAGTCAAAGACATCCTGGAGATAGAATCTCTAGTCAAAGACATCCTGGAAAAGCTAAAAGACATGTCACCAAAAGATAAAATCAAAAGAAAACCAAGACTCGACACCAACATCCACTGTAGTCCTCAAGTTTAGTGTCTCCTGTCACTTGTATAAGTCTTATTTTGATTGTGGTCACAATGTTTACTTTCACAAAAAGGATAGATAGCACTGAACCATATGTTGTCTGAGTCTGTTGAAAGATTTGATTTGTTGAAGCCCATTGTTGCTGCTGGCTCATCTGAAACTGACTGAATCCATGAAACTGATACTTTATTGCGGAGAAGACGAAACTTTATTGCGGATTTGTGATGCAAATGTTGCTTTATTGCGGATTGTGCACGGATAGACTTGAAGGAAGCTGGAAGAAACTGTACTCCTCGAAACATGTGGTGTTCTCAGTTCCACACCCATCACTAGACGTAGGAATTGCCTTAGCCACAGATAAGATCTGACTTATTATGGATGGAAAGGGAGTGAAAATGGGGGTTTATTATGAATGGCTAACCAATCTTGGGTAGATCAATAACAAGCCATGATGGGAATGGGTAAGTTTATTGTGAGTGAATAGGTTGTGAGTGTGTGCAATGTGAAGTGATGAAAGTGAATCCTGAAGGAGGGAGGAGCAATGTCTCTACACATGGCGCTGGTGACCCAGTTTTCACCATGGTACTTGCCCAGGGCGCCACTGAAGTGGTTTTCACCATTGGACGAAATTATTTCTCTTTACTTTTTTTATTTTTTCAATTTTTTTTTGTTGTCACAAGGTGCCTATTTGCCAGGTTTTCACCAAGTAACGATTTTTTTGTTTTATAATTTTTTTGCATTTTTGAATTTTTTGATTTTTTTGTATTTTTGAATTAGGATATTCCGAAGAGCTATGTGTAGAACCTGCGAAGGTGCATGCTATTGATAGGATCCTCCAAAGGTTCACCTTCTGTAGTTGAGAGCTGATATGCCCCAAATCCATATGCTACTGTAATAATGTAAGGACCAAGCCAGTTTGGTTCAAACTTGCCCTTCTTCTCTCTATCTTGCTGATTTTTGGGGTTTTCTCTGAGAACCAAGTCACCTACCTCAAATGTGTGAGGCTTGACTTTATGATTGTAGTTGCATTTTTCCTTGACTAAATGATGTGTAGCTCGAGTGATTGTCTGCCTTGATAAAGGAATTGAGATAGAATTACTAGTGTGTGGACTACACAGGCCCATATGCGTGTCACCTGAAGAAGTTTGGGCATCACTGATAGCAAAGTCCTTCAAGGAAGCTCCATTAAAGGTCCATGATGTATCACTAGAAGGGAATGGATGTGTGAAACAAGTGGATGAGTGATGAAGGCTTGTGATTGCGAAAAGAAGTGAGAGTAGGATAGCATGATGGAGACTTAGGATCAACAAGTATGCTTTTTGACTTGAAATTGTAGAACTTTTGCCCCCAGTTATTTTGGTATTAGGGGAGATCATCTCTTGTTCTTTTTTCTTCATGGGATTTTTATCCTTGACTTTGATTTTTGCAGAGTCCAATAGCGTTTGATTTTGATTTGGACTAAAGCACTTTTCTTTATTTTTGACTTTTAGATTTTTCTTTTCAAAGCTTGATTTTTGATCCCTAATGAGTAAGGGCTTTTGTAATTCTTGTTGATCCAAGTCTAGGAGAGGAGTGGAAATGGAATGAGTGGATGAAATGGTAAAGCTATGTGAGTTCTCAAGAGGGCTGGCAATACACTTAATAGATTCTTCGTAGGAACCACTCTTAGGACTATTGATATCAAGAGATGCTTGCACCACTAGAGGAGATTTGCATTCAGACTTAGTAGCCACAACACTAGGTGGTTCACACCCAATTCCTTGGTCTTGCATATTGCTTGTAGGTTGTTCCTGTTGACAGAATACCTTAGGAGATAGTGGGAGTTGATCAACATGAAAGATATACTCACCACATCCCATGTCTTTAAACTTGAATTTTTCCTTGATCTCTGCTTGTTTGGATGTAGAAGCTTTCAAGGATTCTGGATCCACATATGCCGATGAAGGAATAGCTTCTCGATTGACTGGGATTGTTATTTCTGATCGAGGTCGTAGATTGTTGCAATATATAAATGGATTTGGGTCAGCTTTGACGGTCACTTCAACTCCATTGTGCAGAAACTTGATACATCGATGATATGTAGATGGTATTGCTCTCATCTCATGAATCCATGGACGTCCTAGCAATATGTTGTATGCGAGATCTAAATCAAGGACTTGACAAACCACATCCTTTGTAACTGGCCCAACTCTGAGAGGCAAGGTGACTGTACCTTTGGATGAACACTCTTCATCATCATATGCTTTGATGGTAATTTTGTTTGTACAATTCACAGCTTTATCAGAATATCCCAATTGTTTAATTGTGCTCAATGTACAAATGTTTAGACCTGCTCCTCCATCTATCAGGACTCGTTTGATTCGATGTTTGTGTATGAAGGCTTCAATGTGTAATGGTGCATTATGTGGCTGACTTACGGAGGCATCATCAGCTTCTGTGAATGTAAGGGAGTGTGGAATGGAAAGGTATCCCACCATGGCTTGAAACTGGTCCACATTCAGACTAGTAGGAACGGTGGTGTCTCTCAAGATTTTGTCAAGAATAGCTTTATGTGTGGGGGATATGTGTAATAGCTCAAGGATGGAGATGAGCGCGAGTGTCTTCCCTAATTGTTCTACAAGGTCATACTTAGGTTTGGTTGATGAAGAAGCGGTATTTTTAGTGGAGGCACCTGGCAAAGTAATTTTACCTCGACGAGTTGTAACATGACATTCAGAAGTAGGTTCGGAAGAAGATCCAACACCTCTTAGGACAATCTTGGGTCTCTGAGGAGGATTCTTAGGATTTTTGTTCTTGATGGTAATAGTAGAGATATGATTGTCCATCGAGATGTGATTGATAGTTGAGTCATAGTTGTAAGGTTCTCTAGTATAGTTGGCTTGATCATCTGTGACTTTGGCTTTTCCCTTGTCATGCTTTGGGAATGGTTCCTTAAACATCTCATGTTCTTGATTAGATGAGTGTCCCTCAATCTCAATGTCACCTCTATCAATGAGATCTTGCACAATATTCTTCAGTCGATGGCAATTTCCTGTCTTATGACCCTTGCTCTTATGAAATTCACAATACTCATCATCATTCCACCAATTTGGTTTGACCTTTGGTTCATATGGAGGAAAATCTGGAATTGTGATCACTTTGTTTGCCACAAGCTTTTTGAAGACTAATTCAAGTGGTTCTCCCAATGGGGTGTACTTCCTTCGTGGTCTAGAAGTTGTTTGAGTATTCACTTGATTGTTTGTAGAACTTGATCTCGAAAAGATGAACTTGGGTCGCACTGTGTTAGCATCAACAACACCATCATTGACTGTGTTCTTATTTTTATTCCAAAATCTTGGCTTGTCTTTTCCTTTAAAGTCATCTTTGTTTTCCTTGAATATCTTAATGACTCCTTGTTCAATAAGAACCTTTTCTGTTGCTAAGCCTTTTTCAATGACATCCTTGAAGGTGGACAAACAAGCTTTTCTTAGATCATAGCCAATGTCCTTGTTAACATTTTGTGTGAACATCTCTACCATTTGTTTTTGTGGAATTTCACAAGAGCATCTGCTGGCTAGATTTCTCCATCTTTGTAAAAATGATGCAAAAGACTCTCCTTCTTTTTGCTTAGTATTGCACAAAGTAGTGACTGAGATATCTATCTCTATATTGTAGGAGAAATGCTGAATAAATGCCTCTGCTAAGTCACCCCATGACTTAATACCAGGCGGTAGTTGAGAGAACCATTCCATAGCTTGATCGCCTAAACTTTGTGGGAACAATCTCATCAAATATGTTTCTTCTGCCGCTACCTCAATGTAGGCTTTGAAAAATTGTCTTATGTGTGCCTTGGGGTCCCCTTTTCCTCTATACTTGTCAAATTTTGGCATCACAAAGTGTGCAGGAAATGGAGGCATTGGAATGCTCTTATCAAATGGATGAGGACATATGTCTCTCATAGTGTATGTTGGTTTTGGTGTATTCATGTCCTCCATTTTCTTTTGTAAATCTCTGATTTGTTGCTCCAAATTGCTCTTAGGTGGAGATCGACTTTTTGAACCATATCCTATGTTTGAGGCACCAATTTGAGGAGGAGCTTGTTGCATGTATGGATGATATTGATCATACACATGTTCATATGGAGGAGGTCTATATTGATGCGACATATATGGAGCACTTAGTATAGCTTCATGTTGAGGAACCCCATATCTATTTTGCGCATGTATACCATATTCTACAGGCATGTCATGTTCTATTGTGTTGCCCCCAAATTTGACATGAGGTTTCCTTGTGTCCAAATTTTGAGCATGTCTTTGAATGTCCAATTGTTTTGGTTGATCCATAGCTTGAGCATATCTATCTGCATAAGGCTTCCATAATGGTCTTCGAAGGTAAGTATCATACGTTTGAGCATGTGTATGTGGGACTTCGGGTTTTTGAAGCAAAGCTGATGGTGAGTCAGGTACCATATGTGGTCCTCTATTTCCTCCACTATTAGGTCTCCTTTGATCCATGTTGGAGTGAGTTTGTTGCGAGGGTCGGTTTTCCATAAGTTGAGACATGTCAAAGTCATGAGGTATTTTAGCTCCACTTTGTGCCATCATGTGTAAAAAGTACTGTCTATCCCTCCTCATTATCTCTTCAACCAATCTATTGAAATGGGGATTCATAATGGATTCTTCTACATCAGCTGAATGTATTGAAAAGTTGTCCACATTGTCATTGTGTGTAGCATTGTTGTTTGTAGTGTCTGCGTTTTCCACATTTGGAATGTTTCTATAAACATCCATGTCAGGCAATGTAGTGTGCTCAGGATTGAAAAATAAATCATTGTCATACTCATAAGAACTCATGTTTGCGGACTCTTGAGCCTCTTTAGTTTCTCTCCTAGATTTTTTGAAGACGGGTTTCAACCATGAACTAGGTATTGACCAAGATGTGAGAGACTAGATGAAAAAATGGCAAGAGTATGGAAGACCAAGAGTTGTATGGAGTGTAAATGAATCTGAGGTGTACTTGCAATGTCCAAAGTGTAAGACCAAGTATGTATGTAGTAGAGTAGGTGTGACTTCCAAAGAGAGGATAGTTTCTCTTGATGAGGTAAGTTGACCTTGACTCTAAGTAAGACCAAATGAGACCCAAAGGTAAGAAACCTTGATGAGGGACCACTTAGCAAAGTGTAGTTGTAATGTAGTGTGTTGACAAAGTAGGATGAGGACAAGCAAATGACCTTTTGTCTCAAGTTTAGACAAGTATGAATGTAAAATGAGATGTGAAGCAATGATGGACTATATGAGACTCAAAGACAGGTTGAATGCTAGATGAAACCTGAAGAAACAACCTAGGAAGCTCAAGTATTCCGAAACTGATTTCTCTTGTTTGCTGGATTGTAAAAAAAATTTCAATTCTGGACACAGACGCTTCTGTATACTTCACAGATGCGATTCCCAGACACAGACGTGTCTCTGTTCGACACAGATGCTTCTAGACACACAGACGCTATTATGCCCTTCACAGACGCGCTTAGATGACTCAGACGCGGTTAAAACAGACACAGATTCGTTTCTGTAAACTTCGTGCAATTTTTCCAATCTGTGAAGTCGTTTTGTTGTGACCAAATCCGACTGTTTGACTATTTTTCGTGACAAGAGGACACAATGTTGATGAGGACTCAATGTTTGCAAGTGTTTAGACTCCAAAAGTGTGTTGTTTGATGTAAAATGTTTTTCATACACTTGAAGACACAAAAGACACAATGTTTTGTTGTTTGGTCTTGAATGTTTGAATGTTTAGCATAAGACAAGCACAATTCTTATGGCTGGCCAAGACAGTAGTTGTTGATCCCACATAGGGTTTTACCCCCGAGGCTACACTATTCAGAGTGGATACTTAGATGCTTGACCTCACTGGCTCCACCCTCAGCACTCACTTCTCGGGTCAGCCAAGCATCAGTCCCCATGAGAACTCCCCATGGCGAACTTTGTATCTCTACTAAGAACCGTATGTGTGTGGGCCGCTACCAGAGGTCTGACCTCCTGCCCCAACAACTAGAAGGATTTGGGCTTCTAAAACAAAAAAGTGCTAGTAAGGGCATCCGCTCGTGTGGCCATACATGCGACACTTTCAGCTCTGTAAATACAGAAGGCTCCCAGCCGGTAGGGGTTACGCCCTACAAATGATCAAATAAATTTGATCAAACGGGTTTATGGGGAGACATAGTGTCGGTATGAACTAATCAGCACACGTTATTCATAGTTTTCACCATGAATACATTTGATTATAGTGGTTCGGATGAGGTGGGTTTTCCTCGCTACCACTTGGGTCATTCTCTTCTCACTAGTAGTCCTAATGACCACACAAGAAGACAGGCCCTCTAAAGATTGAACAAAAAGAGCCTATTGCTCAAGACACAAAAGACAATGATTCAATTTTAGTGCACCAATGGAAGTGTTTGCTAATCTATGAAAACAAGGCACACAACAAAATTTCAAAACCCTAGCCAAGGACTTGCAACAAAATTTGTTAGTAGTTTGGGTTGTTTGACATAATCACCCCTTCCTGCAAACACACAAGTTAGGTAAATTTTAGAAACCCAAAAGACTTTGTGAAAGAGGGGCCTTCAACAAAAACGTTTTGCTTCCAAGACAAGCTGCACAACTTAGTTAGCTAGATCTAAGAGGGTTAGTCCAAAAATAAACCAGATCTGAAACCCTAAGTGCAAAATCCAAAAATTGAATCAATAAAAATTTGAAAATTTCGAAGCAATATATACACAGACGCTTTTACCCTCAACACAGACGCGGTTCTGTGATGCACAGACGTGGCCAAAAATCACAGACGCCCTTCTTCGACACAGACACGGGAAGAAATGACGCAGACGCGACTCTGAAACACAGACGCTCCTTTCTGAAATCTGCAAAATAAAATTTGTCAAAAACACAGACGCGATTCTAGATTCCGCAGACGCGCTTGAAAATCAAAGACGCGATCCGAAAGTTCGCAGACGCGGAAAAACTTAAAATGCCGTCGAAAAATGTCTGATCTGCAACTTCAAAAATGCAAAATCTACAACAAAAAGGTTAAATGCAAAGGGACAAGAATCCCACCGGGCGTGCCAAAATGTGTATGGTGAAAATGGATAACAATAATAACAATATTGAAAGGCTAAATGAATCCAACCACAAAACCCTAGCCTAACAATCAACAAAGATCCACCATAACATATGAAGATTACCTAAGACAATGCAAATCACATGAAATCACAAAGATTATACCATCACATGTCCAATAGGGTTTTGTTCTCCATTCTTCCTATCTCCATTGATCTTGCTTGATATATTTGCTCTCAGATTTTTATATGCACAAGAGCTCAACAAAGAACGGAATGTGGTTGCAAGTAGGATCGTAGTGTAGCCAATTGATCAAGTTGTTAGGGTTTGATAATGAAGAAGGCATCTCCTTAAATAGAAGACACAATATGAAATGGAGGGATAAGATTGAGAGGTGTAAAAAGGAGGTCGGCTAGGATTAGAGGGTAGGTAGAAGAAATAATAAAATAATGAAAGGGGTAGGTAGTGTATGAATTAAGAGATGAATGACATGTGTCATGTGTAGAAAAAGATAATGAATTAATTAAATAAATAAAGATTTATTTAATTAATAGAAGTAGGATAATTAAATAAATAAGAATATTTATTTAATTTAGGAAAAGGATAATTTAAATAAATAAATGTATTTATTTAAATGAGAAATAAGGCTAGAAGAGGATAAATGAATTAATTAAATAAATAAGGATTTATTTAATTAATAGAAGAATTAAGCTTAGATGATTAAATAAATAAAATATTTATTTAATTAGACATGACAATTTTGGGTGTCTACAACATCAAACCATAGAGTAGAAAATAGAACTACATACTTTACGCCTTGATCTCGTACCGAAGTGGGTATGTAGGTAGTCTTGGGATGGAGTTGTCCCTCATACTCAGGCGTTCGTGGGTGGGGTGTAGGCTTGGTAAAGGAAGGATTGAGTAAGAATCCTATTTTGAAAGATAAAGATAATTAAATTGGAGAAAGTAATTCAACACATACTCGGAAGGAATCCCGTATGGATTCGCTTGACTTCCCGAGGCTTTAAGCCAAATTCTGAGGCAGAATTCAAGCTTGTATTATGTTATTTAATTACTCCTAAGGATGGTGACCTCAGTGCACTTCTGTTAGAAGAGTGTAGTACTTAGTGAGTGGCTCAAGACCCGAATGGTCTCGATGAGTCTAGGTCTCTGGCCAGAGCACCTCCTATCCTGATTGGATAGATGCCTACCTTGTATGGGTAGATGCCTATCCCATATTGGATAGACGAAATCTTATGTTCCGTATGGACAAATGCCTAACCCGTATGGTTAGATGCTCATCTTGGATGGATGAATGCCCAATCCAAATGGATGGATGCCCAAAGTATGCAATTGAATCAAACATAATGATTAAATTAAACACACAAAAAAAAAGAATGGTCAATTTTGTTGAGTTAATTATGGTGGGTTATTACATATATGGGGAGAGAAGAGTTAGAGGTAGAGAGACAAAGATACATGGGAACAAAAGAGGTAGAGATAGAGAGATAGATAGGAGGATAGGGAGGGAGCAATGAAGGGAGATATGGAGAGATAAAGAGGGGGAGAAAATATGAGAGAGATAGGTAGAGAGAGAAAATGTGGGAGAGAGAGAGATAACTAATTAATTTATCCTTATATTTATAAGTTTACAACCTTATTATACAAATTAGTTTTATATGATAAGTTTGATGTGATCCAATGGAAACATTAATATTAATTGCCAATAGACCATTGTTTTTGTTAGATATAAATTTGGCTAATTTGGAACCCTACAAACATAGTTTTCTTCATGCACATGACCACTTGTTGCATTCCTTTCATTGATATGCAAGTTTACACTTACAAGGTTGGTACTGATTATCCTTTTTTTTTTTTTTTTCTAACCAAAAAAATCATTAATTATTATTGCATAATGTGAATTAAAAATTATTTAACCAATATTGAAATAATTATAGAATTTAAACTAATTATTAATAAAGATTACAATCATAATATAATTGATTAAAATATTTGTAGATATTTTGTTTATTTTAAATGTTGAAATAACTATTGATAAGTTAAAATAATATTTTATATTTATTGAAACCTTAAAAATAAATAATTATATAATTTAAATAATCTATATAACTTTAATTTTAATTCTAATTCTAACTTAGATTAACAAATTAAATCTTCCTTAAATTAATTAAACATATTCTAATTCAATGTAACAAGAATTCTAATTTAGATTAAAAAAACCATATATTCATAATTATAACTTAATCTACATAGTTAAAATTTGAATAATAAACTTAATCTTAGTTTTAAAACTTAATTATTATTATTTTAATTATAATCATATAATATTAATTATAACTCACCATTAAGTAAACTTCACCTTCGATCCAATTCTCAAATGTAATATCATTTAAAATTATAATTAAATTTATTACCTTGATTAAAAAATTTCTAACTTATTTTATTTAATTTTATCAATATTTAATTAGAAATAAAACGTTTAAAAAAAAATTAATCCTAAATTCTAATATAAGACCTAAGGCAAAATACTTAAAAAACCAAACAAACATTCACTATATAGTAAATATTTTTTGAAATTAAGGATGCCCTCCTATAATCAAGATAAATTTTATTAATGCATATGACTTTTAATATTCTCATTATCATTATTATCAATTTACTATATTCACAACATTATGTATCTTTATTTTATCAATTATTATCATATTAATATATATATTATAATATTTTTTATATTATTATAATATAATATAAACATAACAAATAATATATAAAACATACATTATATTATTTCAATATTCTATAATATAATATACATAATATATTATATGTACAATATCGATATATTATATTTATTATATAACATAATATACAATTTATTTAAAACTTTTATTTCCCAAATTATCTACTTAAACAGAGGCTAGGGTGCTCTGCAACTAAGGCACAAGTTTCGAAGGTGTCGCTAGTTGCAGGCCGCCACTGCGTGCGAGAGCTCCCTAGCTTCGCTGGGTAGCCCTCGAACATTAATTGCTAGTGTACAACCATTAATGGAGGCCAATAAAGATGCCCAAGGCAAGGATAAACCATCCATTCCTCATCCCTCTGAGAATGAGCACTCGAGGCGGAAGACCTTCAGCCAGGCAGTGGAGGGCAAGTGGATTCTATTCCCGGTTGATGCAAAATTTGAGACTGTGCTGCAGCATGAAGCTGATGCCCATCTCACAAGAAAACAAGGTGAGGTCTCCCCCTCCAAGCACATCATCATTAATCCTAATGGTTCAATGCTTTCTGCTATTTCTTCTAAGATTTTGAGGCTTAGGGATTTGACTATTTTTTTTGCCGCTTTTGATGTAAATAATGTACCATCTCATCAATACATGAACAAATGGCTGCAAGATATGTGGGTCAATAAACTAGGGTTTCATTTTTCATTTTGTAGAATGATTCAAAAGGGTCTATTCTTAATTTTTTTTGATAATAAAGAAAGCCAAAGCAAGATTGTCAATAAACAATTCTGGTCAGTGGGGAATTTGTCTTTCAGGGTTGTGCGTTGGGGCCCTGAGGCTTGTAATGATAAAATTATCGCCCTGTCTTGTCCAAAATGGATAACCATTAAAAATATTCCCCCTTTTCTCTAGTCTTGTATAGATAGAATTGCCGAACCCTTGGGAAAAATTGTAAAAATTGACTCCTCCCCCTCGGTTCTCCCTCATCTTGATGCTAGGTTACTCATATCCCTCAAACCGAGTATTGTATACCCCACCAAAATTGCTATCTGCCTTGACAATAAAACTTTATGTTGTCCAATTGAATACATGGGTGGCATATATGCTTGCCATTACTGTAAAGTAAGTGGTCACTTTAGAAGCAAATGCCCTTTATTGAACAAAAAATCTAACAGAGTCAAGACCCCTTCTTCTGGTCCTCCCCCCTCCGAGCTTCGGGTTGCTCCCTCTGAACCTCCTCCGATTGTCCCTACTCAAGATCCTTCCCCCGCTTCCCCCCAGTATGACTTTTTCTCCCCATCGCTGACTACCCCTCACCCACCTGAACCCCCCATCCTCCTCGGCCCCCTCGATGGCTAACTCCATCTTGAACTATAGTAATGCTATTAAAGAAGCCCTCTCCGCCGCCCATCCCCCGCCTTTCAACCCCTCTAAATTTGTTGATAACCCCAATTTCCACTCAGGTCCAAGATCCTAGAACGCAAAAAAATTGAGAAGAGTTGCTGAAGCTAGGAAGGTTCTTGAGCAAGACCTTCATAAGCAGAAATTGGAAATTTAAGCCTCCCCGTGGCAGATACCTAACCTAGAGGACATGGATAGGGGTGCTCCACTTATAATAGATACCACTAACAGGGCCTCTAACTAGGACCCTAAATTGTCTGCATGTAGGGGTCCTACTGGATTTAAAATTGATGAGATTTCTACCCTGGAAGTGGAAGTTGGTGGACCTACTGTGGATGAGATCTTAGTAGACCCTCTAGATGCATCCATTGGCTCAGAGGCCACTAGGAGAGACCCTACTAGTAATACCTATTGTACTTCTAGCACCCCTATTGATGCCCCGAAGGTAGATAAAATTGCCACACAAGAAACAGGGATCATCATGGACCCCTTCACTCCTGGAAACACTAACTTTGAACAAGGATCGACAGATACACATGAAGGGTTTACTATGGTTTAAAATAGGAAGGCTAGAAGGAAGAGATCCCCTAAAAATAGTAAAGATAGTGCCTCCAGGAAGGAATCCCTTGGCCTTGAACAAATATTTGAGGCAAGGAAGAAGAGAGGTAGACCCTGCTCCTCTATTGCATTTGATGCTAGCAATATCACAAATAAAGAGGAGTGGCCTAAATGTTTTGAGGGATTTAAATCCCAAACAGAACCTACCCAAAAAAGTGAGTCATACTTAAAACAATCTCTTGGAACATCAAGGGCCTTGAGGCTCCTAATAGGAAATATATCATCAAAAGATTCCTTAATGGACGTAAGGACATGGATTGCCTCCTTCTTCAAGAGCTAAAAGTTGTTGGCTTCACCCTGCAAATCGACCTTAAATGTATTTGGAGGGAGGCTACATCCTTTCATACTAACCATACCAAGGGTAAAGGTGGTACAACCATACTACTTAGTCCTAGATGGGCTAGCAAAGTGATCATCTGGGGGCAATCCCCCTGTGCCAGGGCTATATGGGTTTCTATTCAACTGGAAGACCAAAAGTTTGGAATTTGCTCTGCATATGCCCCTAATGACTATAGAGAGTGGGGGATCTGTGGAACTGGCTAGCATGGCTAGAAGACATCCCTTGGATTATAGGGGGGGATTTCAATATGATTGAATCAACTAATGACAAAAAAGGAGGCAACAAATTTGAATGGAAGGGTATGGAAAGGTTGCAATGGGATAGAATGATCAATAAACTACATGTTGTTGACCCTATTGTTGGAAGAAAAGACCAATTGAACACTGTATGGTTCACCTAGTGTAGCTACAAACAACTGAATAAAAAGAATCTACTACAGGCTAGATAGACTTTACTTCAATAAAAGCCACTTTGGTATTGGCAAAAGAGCCAATGGAGATCATTCCTCTGTCTCCCCATACACACTGTCAGACCACCACCCCATACTAATGGGAATTGACCTCTCCCCATCTGATCACCTCCCTTCTTCAAGACCTCCTTACTTCACCTTAAACACTAGACTCTTGGAGGATGAGGATCTTTGCTCTGCCCTGACCTTCATCAGACTTTTTAATATGAAAGAGCAGAATTGACTCTCTAGGATTGATAAATGGAATGTGAACATTAAAAGTTGGACCACCCTCTACCAAACAGTAGGGAAAAAGAAAGCTAAGGATGCCAAGCGAGTTGAAAAGATGCTCCAAGAAGACCTTTGTATCACAGAGATGAATCTTCAGAACTCTCCTAATGATGAAAACGTTACTAACACTCTGGTGTCAATCAAAAACCACCTTAGGAAGATCCAGAATGAGAAAATTAGAGGGTTGAAAACTAGGACCAAACTAAATTGGTTGGACTCGAGAGACAAGGGCTCAAATTTTTTCTTCCAATTGCATAAGGTCAAAGAGGCAAAAGAGAACATCAATGCTATCTAGGATAACAATACCCATATTACCGGCTCAGAGGACATCCTAAAGTGCTTCACCCAGTTCTACCAAAATCTATTCACTGCAGAAGAGTTAAATGATGAATATAGGGCTACCAGGGTGCTCATTAAAGAATTGATCCCAACTAAGCTTGATGCGGAGGATTATGAGTTTGTAGGGAAACCCATCTCAAAAGAGGAAATTGTAAAGGTCATCTCCTTGATGGGAAATGACAGGTCCCCTGGACTGGACGACTTTCCGGTGGAATTTTACAAGAAAAACATTAGGTGGATTGTAGGTGACCTCCACAACCTATATCTGGAAGCTATTAGCAAAGGAACCTTGGGGAAAGAAATCATCCAAGGGGTCATCAAGATCATCCCTAAGGAGGGGGACAAGACATTGCTAAAGAATTGGAGGCCTATCACACTACTAAATGTCTCCTATAAGATATTGGCCAAAGTGGTAGCTAATAGGTTGATTAAAATTCTTCCAAAAATAATTAGCCCCATGCAAACAAGATTTGTTAAAGGCAGATATATCCTAGGGAACTTGGTAACCTGCTGGGAATCTCTCAAGTGGGCTAAGGAATCAGGACAAAATGGGTCCATTTTGTTGATTAATTTTGAAAAGGCATATGATAGAATAGAGTGGAGCTTCATAATCAAGATGTTAGTAAGTTTGGGGCTTCCAAAGACATTTTGTAAGGTAGTTAAAATGTTACTCTGTGATGCCAATGCTGTTGTTGATGTAAATAGAAATAGACCTGGTAATATTGTTCTTTCTAGGTCAATAAGATAGGGCTTCCCACTTTCCCCGACCCTATTTGTATTGGCTGCTGGTGCTATGCACTATGTTCTTAAGGACTGCAATATAACCCCTAGGGTCAAAGGAATCTCTCTCCCTAATAAAGAAGAAATCATTAATGTCTAGTTTACTGATGATACAACTATTCTGTTAGCCTTGGATGAGGAAAATTTATCCTCTCTGCTATATAATATTGAAATCTTCTATAAGGCCTCAGGCAGAAAAATTGCTCTCCATAAATATACCTTGCTAGGATGGACCGATTCCCCTCCTAACTGGATGTCCAAATTTGACTTGAAATGGGGAGGACTGAACACGATCACTAGATATCTGGGTGTTCCCTTCTTTGTCTCCTTGAATATGAAAGAAATGTGGGAGTGGTTCAGGAATAAGGTGGATTAAAAACTTACCAAATGGAACATGAACTTCCTTTCCCTGGCAGGTCAGTTTCAGGTCTGTCAAAAAATCTTGTCGTCATATAATATCTATTGCTCCTCAGCTTGGCTATTCAGTAATTACCAGTTCAATTATCTTCAAAAACAAATCAGAAATTTTTTATGGTCAGATGGGAAGGGGAACAGGAAACAACATGCTGTTAAATGGGATTGGTGTGTTAGATCTAAGATGCAGGGGGTATGGGCCTCAAAGACCTCAAAACTCAAGGCATTGCCTTGACTGCAAAATGGAGTTTTAAAGCCCTTGATGGCAATGAACCTTGGAAAATTATGATCAAACACAATATACAACGCTCCACCCCTAAAAAGGCAAAGAATTGGAAGAACTTTCCCATGTGAGACCTGATTGCTGGTAATTTTGAGATCTCTCCTGCGGGATCAAAAGTCTTCAAGTCTATATGGAGGGCTTGGAACCATGTCAGACAATTCATCAGTAATAGGGGCATTGTTGATAATAAGGGATCTCTCAACTTGGGCAGATCTATATGGTGGAATACTCTACATAATAGAAAGCAACTGGCCTATCTTCAAGGGTACTCTGCCTTGAAGTGGCACAACTTAGGACTGGTTACTTTTGAACACATCCTAAAAGATGGTACCCTAATCTCTTGGGATGCCCTTAACTCTGAATTCAACCTCCCCGTCTCCCAAGCCAGAACCTACAATGTCCTCAAGACTACACTCGATCCCATCCTCTCCTCAACTGCCCCTTCTTCACTCTCCCCAATCTCCTCCCTCTGTTGGAGAGATGGCTCTCCCCTCCCTCTAATAAAGTCCAAATTGATCTACTCTACCCTTGTTGATTCCAAATATATTCTAACCCATCTCAACAATATCTGGAACCTCACCTCGGATTCTAAGAAGTGGCACAGTAGTCTCTTGAGATTCTGGTCTAATCCGACTGAACCAAAAAAAAAATTCTTTGCCTAGAAACTTTTGCTTCACAAGCTCCCGCTTAAGGATAATAATGGCAACCCCCTATTGTGTAAATTGTGTCGTCTCCTTGAGATTGTGCTCCATATTTTCTTTGAATGCCATTTTGCCAAAGAGGTATGGAAATTGTTTGGTTTTTCAGTTGATAATAAATGTCTTTCTATTGAAGAGGTGGTACTTGGTTATGTTAAAGGTGGCAAGAAATGTGCTAATCTTTTTTGGTCTGTTCTCTCCTTGGAAATTCTTTGGATCATTTGGAAGTCTAGGAATGATGATGTGTTTATTGGAAAGGGTAGATACCTCACTGAGTCTCTTAGGAGACTCATTCGTTACCTTGTTGCTATGCAGGTCACTGTGGTTCTACGAATGGATGAGGACAAATTTGATAGATGGTTGAATGATGGAACAACTCTTGTCTTCATCCGAGAACTATCCCATGGGTTCACTTGGGACCGTATGGGAAGCAACAAGACACACTTTGAGCAGGCGCTAATGAGATTTATGCAGGAGATGGAGGCAAGACGACAGAGAGAGGATTTTATTGAGTTGGAACTGGAAGGACTGCCTTCCCACCCCTTTAGAGACCAGTTTGCCGAAG
Organism: Cryptomeria japonica; assembly: GCF_030272615.1. NCBI lineage: Eukaryota > Viridiplantae > Streptophyta > Pinopsida > Cupressales > Cupressaceae > Cryptomeria > Cryptomeria japonica. The sequence continues at coordinate 460,843,408 of NC_081410.1, read as the reverse complement.
GAAATGTACTAGTGTGGTGCGAGGGTGAGCTAGGATGGACTGTATGGCTCCCCCCCTTGGGAGACAATATTGATCCTGACTCCTCCTTCCTATTTAGTTAGTCAACAATCCTCTATGATATATTTTTTATATGGGACATCCGACTCTGTAATTTTGTGATTCAGCCACATCCTGTGTATAAGGCCACATAATATGGCTCGCTGATGTTCCTGACATGGTTTTATTGTCACTATGAGATCTAAATGCTAGTTGGTTGTGTGTTCTCCAGCCTAGACTTCTGAATTTTGTAATGATATTTTATGATAATACAAAAAAAACTTTTATTTCATAATAATAAAAATATTCAAATTTAGAAATAAAAATAATAATTAAAAAAATTCAATATACAATTTTATATTTATAAATTATATTTATTATTTATTTTTTTATAATTATAATATAATATTAGTACAAATAAAATTTAAAAATTAAATATATTATTTATTAGTTATATATTATTCTTATATTTATAAATTAGAGAAATATAAAAATCTAAATTTAAATCACCTAAATGATTAACAAACAAGATCACCTAAATCATCTTGCAATTCTTCTTAATGATTTTGAACCACCAATTTTTGAATATAGGTCACCCCTCTTAGATAAAAAATACCTCGACATAATTATGAAGAATGTTCATGTTCTTTTTATATCCTTCTATGTTTTAAAAGTAGAATACTTTATAAAAAGGTACTAAAAAGTAAAATATTTTTTTGAAAATGTAGCATTAAAATTTTTACTGTTATGGTATTTTTTATAATGTTCATACCTTTTAAGTCTCAAAATATAATGGTTTCAAAATAAAAGCATTTTTTAATCAATATTTCAAAGTTTTTATTAAATTTAATCTATATTTCATTTTTTTTAAGAGAATATATTATTAAATTTTATTGATCATATTGTTTACTTTGTATACACATTATAATACCCAAAACTATTCATATTATATTAATACAAAAAAAATAGCTATATTATATTATTTCTCAATCAAACTAATTATTCTTTAGAATCTTATTATAAATATATAACTTGCTAGTACCCTATCGTTGTGTCATAAATTGTAACAGGTACAATTCACACCACATATTTGTGTTCCTACTTTAGTGTGACCTATCTTCAGGCCCCCTAGGCTTGTTTTGGGCCTTTTTACTTCGAATATAATGTCACTTGTGGCTACACTTGACCATTGGAGGTTGGCCTAATCAGTAATTTACCTATGGAAACCTATATAAGGACATCATATCAAGCCATTTTAGATCTAAGACTCTGATCACTCTCATACCCCATCATTTGTGCATCCAACATCAAGCATTCTCAAGCATTCAAGGCAACATTTCATCCCACCCATATCCTTCAAGCATTATGGAGCAAATTCATATCAATCTTCATGCAAGAATGTGTGTTTGATTAGGTCATTCATGTTCATGTGTTTGTCATGTTATTGCATTCAATATTCATGATCACATCTAAATATAATTACATCATCTATCTTCCTATCAACCATTGTAGATTTGAGGTATATCTTAAGTATTTATATTTCATACTTCAATTCAATTCAAGGTTAATTCCTAAACTAGGGCTTGACCCAAGGAAAACCCTTATCCACAACCCTTTTCCTCTCTTTATGTGTGCAAGGAATTGGTTTGGGACCTGTGATCAAAGATTCTGACATAATATACGATAATAAATAGGTTATGTTTTTTCAAGAGTGAAAAGTGGAGGACTAGGGAGAACTACGACCATGGTTCTAAGAATTTTGCTTGATCTTTCGACAATGGATCTTGTGTGTCTTCCTGATCTGAAAAAGATCCCACTTGCCCATCCAAGAGTTACATGACTAGGGTGACCTACCACCCCAATCTTGACAATTCAACTCGCATTTTCAGCAATAGGTTATGATCCTATTCTTCTTCTCGAATCTCTATTTGTGGCTCTGTTTAACATCTATAGCACTCTATTATTACCGTTCTACTATGATCCTTCATTATTTCACTTTAAACCTTATAATATAAATAAATTTTCAACTCAAAAGGGGAGAAAACTTATAGGTAAATTTAATTGATATCTCTACCCTTTTCTCTAATTGAATTATGTCTAGATCATTTGAATTTCCTCCCCCATTTTAATCTATGGTCAACTAGTTAAGATTAAAAGTTTTATCATCTTAATTGGTGAAACCCTAATTTTACCACCATTACATTTTTGGTGAACCCAACGTGCTTCATGCTTATTTCTAATTTTTATTTTTAGATCTGATTTGGGGTGTTTCATAATGGCATTCATTAAATCCAATTGGTTAGCTATTTCACATACATGATGACATTGTTTCTTAGTTATATTTATCAAAATAATGTGTTGGATAATGGTTTCTTTCACTTTACATTACTTCTTTTCATTCATAGTACTCTTGCATATGATATCATTAGAATTTCAAAGATATTTCCTACTTGAAAATAATCTCTTAAATCTTTTATCCATGTTGTATATTGTTTTATGATGATATTTTAATTAAAATATACTGCATATGTAGATCACATAAAAGCTTTTGTAGACAATGGTAATCCTAGAGATGAATTTGAAGAGGCTAGTTCACTTGTACCTCTCCTAGGGTATCTCATGAGAATGAGGAAAGAATCGATACTTCTATCAATGATCTCTCCAATGGAGATCAAGCATTGAAGAGAAACATGGCACCATCTTCTTCCAATACACATACTCTAATACAAGGGAGGCAAGGTCAAAATGTTTGTGTATCAATCTCTCTAAATCCTCTTTATTCTCCTAAATCTTACCTTAATTATCAACATATTTGTAGGCGGGATCATGATGTTATGCATTTTATTCATGATCTATCTCCTCACAATACATTATGCAAAAATGAAGGCTTAGATGATACGGACCCTTCTTCCCAACCAACCAAAGCATACATGAATAATGATGATAGAAAGGAGAATTTATATACAAAGGATATTCCTTCTTTATATAATTATATCTTTGACCCTTCTATGTGTCCTTACACTACAAATTTTGAAGAAATTCATAATAAAATCCCTTCACATTCACAATTGAGAATATCTTATGAAGTTGGATACGACATGATTTCAAAATAAGGCTATAGAGGACAAGGACTTGGAAAAAATGAACAAGGAATTAAGATCCCTATAGAACCTCCCACATAATTTACTAAAGAAGACTTGGGATATCCTAATTCACAAACATGTATGGAGGATGCTCATAAGGTTCAAATGCATAAGGAGTATTTTGCAATACATAGAAACCATTTCCCATCAAAACATGCTTCTATATCAAATAATCGTCCTCCTTTACCAATTCTTTTTCCTCAAGAAAACAATCCTTTTCCTTCCACTAGCACACCTTGTTCTACATCTCAAGAGACAAGACCTAGCCATGTTGACAATCAAGAAAATTTAGCTACAAGAATCTTTTGGAGATTGAAGTATGATAAGTATGTTATTTTTCCTTTCATAAAATATAATAGTAAAAACAAAGAAGGTGATTAGTATTGTCTTTTTCATCGTTGGGTATGTGTAGGATCATGGTGTGCCAAAACAGGCCCTTAAGTGGTAATGAAATTTTAGAAAAATCAGAGTTATGCAACTTGACATGAAAATTTGAATAAGTTGTGAACATTATTTTTAAAATATGTAAGAAGTGAATATATAGAAAATTGAATGTAGTTTCTAAGCTACTACTTGTTTTTTGGAAAAAAAAATCCTATTTGATGAAAATTTCAAATTTCAATGCAGTGGTACTAAAATTTCAGGAAAAAAAATAAGAAGTAGACATAGTCTGACCACCCTAATCACAATCAAATGTTAATATTTTTTTATAATGTTTATAATATAAGTATTAGACTCATGTCCGGATATGACACAATTTTTTTAAATTTTTTTTATGAATTAAATAATTATTTATGATTTTTTTACTATAGCTTTTTAGAAA